>NC_139697.1:65570269-65645309 GCF_964188405.1 Protomyctophum parallelum
TCTTTTTTTTTCAATTTACTCTTTATTGAATTTTAATCAGACAAACATGAAAACGAAACGACTGACAATTGACAATACAGACAATACAAAACAAGACAATATACATAGAATACACACAAGGGGGGAAAAACTGCCTCTCTTCTCTATTGATGATCATAAATACAATATACCTCAAACAGGTGTATCTGCTTCTACAGGTTAAACAAATGAATTTAAACAAAATCAGGTCTCATTGTCGAGATATGAGCAATCCATCTAAACCAGTTATCTGTGAAGACTTCAACCTGGCCTCTAAAGCTGAATGTAATTCTTTCCATAATAAATATACCATAGATTAAATCAATCCATTCATTTATAGTTGGTATAACATTTGTACGCCACTTTTTTGTTAAGGCTTTTTTGGATGCCACCAGCAATACCCTCATTAGATACTGATCCTGCTTTGCAAAGTGAAGTCCTCCCAGATCGGCAAGATACATGGTTTTAAAATCAAAAGGAATGTCAACAGAACAGCTAGTTTCAAACCAAATCTTGAAAAAAGTCTTGTATAGTTTTGAAATAATTCAACAATTCCAGGCTTATGGTTAGTTGCAAAAGAAATTGCAACTAACCATAAGCAACTTGTAAAAACAAGAAAAATACAGAAAAAGCAAGCCCAAAGTCGCTTATAATAAGCTGACCCGGCAATACTGGTGCCCAGGTGCAAAGCTTTGCCCCATGGGATAGAGCTCAGGCTATCATGTGACATGGTTTGTGAATCAGACTCAAGCTTGCGGCGTTGTTTTGTGAGTACATGATACTTTGGCTTTTGTCATCTTGCCTACAGAGCAGTAGCTACACTGCATGCTGTACTGTGTTTTGTGGTGTCATGTTTCTCTCTGTAATCCAACCTAGTGCATGAGTGTGGGTGGATGTATCAAATTCCAACCGCAATTTGCGTTATCGATTCCGGGGCAGTCTCGGGTCTCCCTGGAACTCATCATCGCCATGCTTTATTGTTTAAGCCTCTCTCTCTCTCTCTCTCTCTCTCTCTCTCTCTTCTCTCTCTCTCTCTCTCTCTCTCACTACCCTACCTTGGTCATTTGAATTCTGCTTTTGTTGATGCATTTGTTTACAGCATCATCTGATCCACAAGCTCAAAGCTCGATCGCGCCATGAGCTTGTAAATCTTGAATTTGAATTCAGAAAAGTATGGACATATGAGGTAAAAAACAAAAGAAAACAAAAGAAAACATAACACACAATACAATAATCTATCTATCAACATATCTATCAATATTACATTTGAACTTTACCCTTATTTTGCTAGCATGGTGGGGTTTCTAGCACTTCCTGTTGTGTGATGTCATCTAGTTGCCTAGGTAACGGGGCTGAGCTGTGGTGGTGATGACACAGAGGGAGGGGGTCAGGGGAAGTGTGATCACAGAGATGCAGGATGTAGGCTAAGTGGCTTAAATCCACAGACATGGTGACTGGACTATTATTACACCTACAGTAGAGTACAGTAAGTCTATTTGCAGACACACACACAGACGTACAGTACGTACGAAGGGGTAGGCCTACGTGTGTGTGTGCACATGTACACACTATGTACAAATCTAACCAAATTTACACTTGTACTGTAACAACACACTTGTCAATGCTCTCATTTGTCATACGGTTGTTGTCGGGCAGAAACCTCTCATGTCCATATTCTAACCTTTTGTGTTTTTTTTTTTTTTTAAGATATTTTTTTTGCGGCTTACGCCTTTTATTGATTTTTTTAAGGGATAGAAAGTAGGCTGACAGGAAACGGGAGAGAGATGGGGGGGATGACATGCGGTAAAGGCCGTGTCGGGTCCGGGAGTCGAACCCGCGGCACACCGCGACTGGATCACCAGTCCGGTGCCCAGACCGTTACGCTACGGCCTGGGCACCTTTTGTGTTTTTTCGTTAAATTAACGCCCTGCTTTATCTTCACAGCGTCACACAAAAGAAGATCCACAAGCTTGAACCGCATCTCAAAACGCTACGTGAGATCTGCTACTTTTGCTAATTTGAATCCTAAAAACAAACGGACATCGGAAAGATATTCCTAAAAAAACAATAATAATAATGGGCCTGGGAACTTCTCCTTTTGGTCCACCCATCCCTGGGACATGTGAGAATGGTCCAGTAAAAAAACAATGCCCACTGTGGGTGTATGGGATTTTTCTCTGACACTAAACACGGGTGTAATTCAACCAAACACCTGCCTGTAGCATGTGGGCAGGGAAACAAACCTACCTTCTATGATGTCACTGAGCATCATGAAGGTATAAAAACCCACCCACCTCAGACATCAGCAACAAAAATATAATTATCCGGGTGAAAATCACCCGTGTTTAGTGTTCTAGGGTTAATGATCATCAATCTATCATCAGCCTCATAGCAAAATTGCCTGAAAGTCATTTTTTGACCAAATTGACATTTCTACCCAAATCAACTCCCCTACCACTGCTGCTTCATTGTGCCGTGTAACGTGTTGCATATGTCCTCAGCCTATCAGAATGATTGTTACATTCCAAAAATGACTTGGGCAATTATGCTATGCCTTTATTTTTGCCTAATTTGCCCAGGTCAATATTTCATTTCTTCTTTCCTGAAAAACGTTAAAATATGAATTAGGCAATTATGCGCTATGAGGCTAATGCCATTGATTGTGTTTTGGCTTGAATCAATTGAACTAACTAGTATACACTAGTCCTTACCCGTTCTGAATATATGAACGGCAAATCATGTTCAGTGTGTGATGTAATAGATCACATTACTGATAGGGGGGGGAATTGTTTACAGATGGTCTTGGGAAGTTGGGTTGGGCACTAAAGTATAGGCTAATTAAATGCTGTAGTACAATCATAAGTACACCATTGATGTGTGATGTAAATATGGTGGTGATATTCTGCCTATAAATGGAAGTTATTGAATATTTTCAAGTTCGGTGTTGCACTTTGTAGACGGTCCCTAACCGCTCACCGTCTGCTGCCCGTGGAGATATAAGCTATTAAACGGTGAACGCGGAGGTTGGCTTTTTGGGCTTCAAAGCAAGTTGTAGTTTGTTCTTTATATAATCAGGATAAGAATTAGATGTTTTGTGTGATTTAGGAACGTGTCGTTGTCATTGCATCTGTCTGTATGTATTTTGTCATTGTGTTGTTCCGACGGCACGGGATCTGTCTTCTCCAAACGTCTCCATTTGGCCACCCCGAGACCCCGACAGATAAGCATTCCGTTGTGATCGTGCTGTTCAGTGTGTCACGCAGCCACGCTGGGTGCGCGCAGGGCTGTAAGCTGTCGTTGTCAGTGTCCAGGCTTTGAGCGTGCATGTAGCCCATGTGTAATGCACGGCGAAGGAGGTGGTTGAGGAGGGGGCGGACAGTGTAGTCGGAGCGGCTGCAGTCCTGGCTGTGTGTCGCTGATCATAAGCCCAGAAACAGTGTCCTCGGAGCGGCTGCAGTCCTGGCTGTGTGTCACTGATCATAAGCCCAGAAACAGTGTCCTCGGAGCGGCTGCAGTCCTGGCTGTGTGTCGCTGGTCATTCACATCCAACACGGATACAGAACAGATGCTCCGGCGGGGCTGGGTTTCGCTTCCTACGTCACACTACAAACGGTGACCTATCGAATTATGCGTCCCACACCCCCTCCACAGGCACACAATTCTTCAAGTTACAATTCTCCATGATCGTGTGGTGATGTAAAAACAATATCTGTACAGTAAATATGACAGTAGCGTCTGTAAAATGTAGCCTAGCTGGATTCTGGGAGCGTGCAGATATTTTTTGGCATGGAGAGATGTGTGCTAATAGTGTGGCTCGGGCGGAGATAGACCACGGACAAATAAACGGGTTTTTATTCACTAATAAATTCATTATTAATCTTATTGGAAAAAGGGCTTCGTTAAGACCTCCATATTATTATGGTCAATGCCTGTGTGAAAAGTGGGAGGGATTGGTGCAGGCAATGAGGAGATAAGGTGGTGTTTCTGACATTCAGACAGACAGACAGACAGACAGACATTCGCTCAATTATAGTATGATTAGGTTCATATTGTTTTCCCCAAGGCAAATTACCATTGACATTCTTCTTCTCTTTTCGGCTACATCTCCTAGAGGCTTTTTTACTCCAAAACCATGACAATATAAAATAATGTAGTACAATATAGTCTGTCTTGCAACATCAGTGTCACATACTGCAAGCAACACCAATAGAAAAATACACATGCTATTTTAACATTGGAAAACAACTTTGTTTTAAATGCAAGCAGTTGTTCATATTGTATATAAAGCGCAAAATGATCTAAATTAATTGCATGATTATACTCTGATTGTGTCGGAGAAGTGGCCAGTTGTGGATCATTATTGCTCAGCGTGCTACAGTGACACCAGTCAACAACTGATCAACGGTATTCACTATTCACTAAGGCTAAGTGGTGCTTCTCTTGCATATTTAACCTGTGGGGCTCACTTCTATACTCTTGACTGCATTCACGTTTGCAG
Organism: Protomyctophum parallelum; assembly: GCF_964188405.1. Classification (NCBI taxonomy): domain Eukaryota; kingdom Metazoa; phylum Chordata; class Actinopteri; order Myctophiformes; family Myctophidae; genus Protomyctophum; species Protomyctophum parallelum. The sequence goes on from NC_139697.1 coordinate 65,574,786, forward strand.
CGCTGCCGGATGTCAGAGAGAAGAGACCTTTTTTTTCTTTTTCTTTTTTTTTGCTGGTGGTGGTGCATTCAAGGCGCCTCGGAAAACAGAGGATAGGAAATACAACATGAAAAACCTATGTAGCAATGGATTTCACCGATGCAGACACCCCACGAACGATGCATCGAGATCTCACCCGTCTATTGCATCCAATGCACACTGAATGAACCGAAGCACTCGCATCGCACACGTTGATTTGTAGGCTCGATTAACTTCCACATGCCTAGTCTGGACTCATAATCACCGTGTACCTCTTCTGTGGGTTACTGTCTGGGGGGCACAGACATTTTTCAAAGGGGGGGGGGGGGGTCCGTGGCCAAATACATATTATTATGGGGGTTCTTGGCACGAAAACATTTGAGAACCATTTTAGAATGCATTTAGCAGAATCGGCCTCAGGTCTTAAGTGTAATGGGTTAAATGTAGGAAGGGAAGATGAGAAGGAAAAACCAAGAACAATGCAAATGGTTTTAATGCACTCAAATTATTGCAAACAAATCTTTTCATGAAACGCAATCATGGTCATGACAGGGTGAAACATTTTCTTAAATTCAGCGATCACCATTGCGTGTAAGTATTATGTGTACGAGGTTCATTAGGTTCTGCTGCACAGCTGTCAAGCTGTGTTGGGCAAGCTAGCTATAAGCTGATCAAAAGGCAACTGAACCGTGTTTAAAAGCTGCAAGCTACTTGTCTCTCGCCAGCTCAGTGGCCTTGTGGTTGAGTGTCCACCGTGAAACTGGGAGGTCGGAGTTCGATCGCCGGCCGGGTCATACCAAAGACTGTAAAAATGGGACCTGGTGTGTGTGAGTGTGTGTGCACGCGCACAATTCTATCGATGTATATTTGAGGATTTCCTTGCAAGGATAGGAAGGAAATCCTGGAGAGTGAGGACATTTAGCAGGTCTGTTTTTAGGGGTGAGAAATTGAGGGATTATTGTTTGAGTCATCATGGGGTGTTAGGGAATTAAAGTAAACAGAAATCAGTCAGAGGTCCTCACTAGACATGCATTGTGTCAGTGTTTTGTGTTTTGGTTTGCACCAGCTGTGTGTTCAAACATAGCATAGTTTAATTTCTAACTTATATGCAAATCGACAAGCTCAAAACGTGTTGCTTAGCGCCACATTTCAATTAGGATATTTCCATTGGAAAAATACGTAAGTCTTATAGTCAGGCCAGTAGGGTGGGTGGGTAGGTAGGTTGGTTAGATAGATAGATAGATAGATGGGTAGTTTATTTTTATTTTTTTACTATAGTGTCCTGCACCACTATGTCCAGCCCACACAAGCTTACAAGACACTCACAAAATTAACATATACTGATGTCCACAAATGCAATACAAAAACATATTAATTCACTGTCATGCCTTCTCTAGGAATTTTCCTAATGCAAAAACATCCTTAGAGAGCATTCAGACCTCCAAAACGAATCCAGATTTTGATCCAGCCCTTGACATTGCACCACTACGCTATGGGGCACTAGACCTAGATATGTATGTAATGAGTGCAAATGTTTGTACAGACAGGCAGTTTATTCCCTGTGATGATGATGTCACACTTTTATAGTTCTGCCTCTGTTCTGCTGAGTCACTGCACCTGCAACACAGTTGCAGTTGCAGTGTCACAGCAGTGTCACACACCAGTATAATTAGTAGCAGCTTTATGACAGCTGTCTGGAGTTAGAAGCCAACGGGTTGCTGCTGGTCACATAAACATCTGTCCGTCTGTCCCTCGCAGACAGACAGAGAGACAGACTTATGCTCTCCCCCCCCCCCCCCACACACACACACACACACACACAGACACAATCAACTTTGAGCCAATGGATCAGAGACAGTGGATCGATGAAGGGCGAGACTAAATGTAATTAGGCAGAAGAATGGAAAGGTTGATAGATGGAGAGAGACTTGTGTGTTGTGTGGGACTAGGAGGTAGACAGGCAGACAGACAGACAGAATGCTTCAGAGATGCCTGACGCCAGGGCTCCACTGGGCGCGTCTCCGTCAGCGTCGGGAATGTGCCCTTTTAATCAATGGAGGGTGGCTCCACTGCCCGCGTTGCGTTGCGTCTCCGTCACCATAAAATTGAACCGGTTCGTTTTTTGACGCACGCACGCGTGACGCAACGCGCCCAAACGCGCCCAGTGGAGCCCTGGCGTGACATGAAACAAAGAAGATGAAGAGAGAAACTAGCTTTCAAGTTAGAGAGAGAGGGAGAGAGAGAGAGACAGAGATAGGGAGAGAGAGAGAGAGAGAGACGCTGGCGAGACGCTGGCGGTGTGACATGTGTCGTCTGTTCTGTGTGTCACTGAGTGGCCAGTGGGGAGTAGAGAGACATAACCAGCTCCTTCTGGATTCTTTTTAATGTGACACCAGCAAGTCTCTCATATATACGTGTTCCGCTGCGCAAGCGCACGCACACGCAGACACACACACACACACACACACACACACACAACAAGAAGGTTCATTATCCCCCTATGAAGAAAGAGGAGAGACTGTTACATAACCGGGGAGATTACATAACCATGTGCCATTTGAAGCTTAACTTACAGTACAGTGTGCTCCGTAGCCGGATGGTGTCGCACGCTGGAGGAGGACTCCTCCTCCACCTGTTACTACCACCCCCCCACGTCTGTCTGTCTGTCTGTCTGTCTGTCTGTCTGTCTGTCTGTCTGTCTGTCTGTCTGTCTGTCTCTCTGTCTATACTGTTTCTATTCTCTTTCTCTCCGTCTATCTTTCGCTTGCTCTACCCCCCCCCCCCACACACACACACACACACACACACATACACTGTCTTTCTTCTACGCTCTCACCCCCCTCATGTGTCAAACCATATACACCATCTGCCATCTGGTTTGGAGGTATATCTGTGTTTTTGGCTGTGAGTGAAGGAAGGAGGTGGTCTGTCTGTCTGTCTGTCTGAGCCTACATGTCACAGAGTCGAAGGAGGACATGTTCCTTTCCATCATCTGTAAACCCTTCCACATGTATACCCTCTGTGTCTGTCTGTCTAGACATCTGCCTGTGTTTTTCCCTTTTTATCAAGATTTTTTGCGTGTCGAGATGTTTTAAATATGTAAAAAAAAAAAAAAAAAAAAAAAGTAATAACTAATTTAGCTGCATGGGCTCCGCCTCAAGGACCCCAATTTCAGAACCATTGCATTTAGAGTGTGTAACACGCTCAGGCTGTCAGGCATGCTTTGGTTCAGAACCATGGACAGTTCAGCAGGCTGTCCAGGCTGTACAAAGCACCAGGCTTTGTATTCAGCACCACGGACAGCCCCATGGAGTGCAGACACCGTGACAGCTCCCAGTCTGACAGTTTTCTGTGAGCAGGACGACATTGACCTCTGCAGGGCCCGTCAAATCCCGTGAGATTGTACAGCCTCCCGTCTGTTTTCTTTCCATTCAGTTACATTTGATTTGATTCAACTCAATGCAGAGGATCACAACTGAGTTCATTTCTGTTCACTATAATTTGATTATGCATTATTGGAATGACTTAAAAATAATGCAGATAATTTAAGTAAAATAGGTATTTTGCCTACACGCACGCACGCACACACGTACGCACGCACGCACACGCACACGCACACACACACACACACACACACAGGCACATTTTGAGTGGCTGGATAGCGAGGGAGTTGACAATCAGACGAGCTCAGATCTGATGCGCAGACACAAATAGACGATCCATAATAGCAGCAAAAAAGGGGTGTGTGTGTGTATTCAGTAGAGTGGCTCTCTGAGTGCCTAAACAGCAAACCCCTAGTAATATGTACGCACTGACTGTGTACATACGCATGTATAGATTCTATACAGCACTGGTTCCCAAACACTGGGTCAGGACCCAAGGTTGTGTCGCTGACCACATTTTTATGGGTCCCTTTATTTTCTAGATGAATTAAAAACTAAATTAACTGATTTTTCTTTTCAATAATTTCATAAAGAAATCAAAGAAAAAATAAATTAGAAAACAAATGTTTAGGAGGTAGTGAAAATAGCTGATCTACAAGCTCACAGCGTTGGGCGAAGCGATGCGTTGTGTGTCTTCCCTGAACTTGGACACACGTTGAAAGTGACAGCAAATTTTGATTTTATTTTAGTCTTGTCTTTTGAATAAAATTCCATTTAGTTTTCATCATATTTATCATCATATTTTAGTTTGTCTAGTTTTAGTTGACTAAATATCATAAGATTTTAGTCGACTAAATATTTGTTTTGGTTAACACCTTGATGGCGTTGTCATGGCTGATTTTAAAGTTTGTTGCATGCTGAAAATAGCTGATCTACAAGCTCACAACGCGCCATGCTGCGACAAGTCTTCTCCACTAGTCCCTCTCTAACATTTAGTCTAGAAAAGGGTAGCCGACGAACATTTTTCATCATAGTACTGGACCTGTGACATTGTGCTGTATGTCCAGCGCTTGTTTTCACCTCTGCTCACTTCTTCTCACTAATGCTGTTCACCGTATTCTCTGCAGACCCGGTGGTATGGGTCCATTTGGTTCCATTTGTAGTGTACCCTCTCAGAGTTGAGTCATCTGTCCCTATACTGATCGCACTGATCACCACTGGGAAACCGCAAACCCCACTTTGAGAAGCAGGGTTCTAAATAATGTGGCTGTGGTGGGCGGCAGTCCTCTTAATGAAATGAAGCCCTCGTCTCTTGTTCTTCCCACATCCTCTTGCTCCCCATGCTGCGGCTAATTACATTTCATCGTCCTTGCAAACAAAACACACTGCCACTCTCAATCTCTATCATTTTGCTCTTGGTTGGCCATTGATTGTCTTTCTCCGTCCTCCCTCCCTCTCTATGTGTCTGTCTGTCTGTCTGTCTGTCTGTCTGTCTGTCTGTCTGTCTGTCTGTCTGTCTGTCTGTCTGTCTGTCTGTCTGTCTCTCTCTCTCTCTAGGCCTGTCGCAATTATTAAATAAATGACTAATCACAATTATTTGAGATTCTCGCTTTTATCGTTTATCATTTGTTTTATCGTTATTATTTTCAACATTTTCAAAAATAGTGGAAATGGCAGATCACACAAAGGTCACAAAGCGTCATGTAGCGACAATGTTTTCTTAAATGTATAAAGTCATTAAATATGATGCCAGTTATATGCCATATCTGCCTTGTGCTTCAAAGCCTAAAAGAAAAACAGAAATGGCATTTGTGACGGTGTTTAACGCCGTGTGGCAATTAATCTCCAAGTGAAATGTGACAATGGTGCCAGCCCCCGTCTCTCTCTATTTGTCTCAGCTGTGTCATCCTAACAGCAGACCGTAGTCATTACCCCATGCATCCCAAACAGACCTCCCCTCCTCCTGTCTTTTCACTAATCAGATGATGACCGGCTGGCTGGCAGCTCAGCATTCACAGAGCGCACGCACACACACACACACACACACACACCTTGTTTACCTTAAAAACAGTTTTATCCCAACGCGACCCTTTGGTGTGGTTTTGGCTTAACACAGACACACATGTGTTTGGTCCGTCGTACTAACAGTCCTACAGTCATGAGCCCGACACCCGACCCCAAACCCCAAACCTAACTTCACAGGAAGGACGGGTTAGTTGTAACCTGCCACACGGGTTAGTTGTAACCTGCCACACGGGTTAGTTGTAACCTGCCACATACTTTTACTTCTACTCCACTACATCTCAGAGGCTTGAACTTTTACTCCACTACATTTATTTGAAAACTTTAGTTAATAGTTACTTTGTAGATTTTGATTATTAATAACAAAAAACATGCATTACCAGCCCTATAGAGCGTCGCAGTCCCGCCCCATTTCAGAATGACGAGTGGCCCAGGAAATGATTCTCCATTCATTTTCTCCATAGGCTTTTCAAAAAGTATTTATTTAAAGACGGTTACGCCGCGGACAAAGCCAACTCGGATCGTGACAAATCATGACAATAATTACAATGTTTTGGGCCGGTCAAATAATTAGTAAGAAGAAAAACAAAACAAATAGTGTTGTATCCTGCCTTTATTTTCTTCTTTCAAATGATTTGATCGGCACAATATATTGTGTTTGTTGTCATTATTTGTCACGATCCGAGTTGGCTTTGTCCGCAGCGTAACCGTCCGACACCGAGGTCCATATCATTTTGAGAACCACTGTGGTATGCATTAGGCGATTTAGGCCACAGACACCCATTGGACACTCAGTGTTACACTGTACGGCCGGGTCCATTTGGTTCCTAACATTCAATCATTTACCCAGGGGTCTGTTATTGTGCACCATTGTTTGTTCTTCAAACATAATTGTACCATCATTTTATCATTATATTTGTGCTGAAAAGCACATTTTCTAATTATGTTTGTGTTGAAAAACATGTAATTAGTGTAAGTAATAATTATGCATGGTCTTGCTGCTTCCAGAGTGATATATCACATTTGTCGTTATCAGACAGTGCCACTGTGTGGTTAGAATGAGTAGTGCTTCTCACTGTCTGGTGCAACTCTGCAGCAATGTGTTGTTTTAAACAACACAGACAGAATCCTCTGATTGTATTATATCGTCTCTGTCGGGTGGAAACCTTTATGTCCAAAACTGTTACTTTTCAGGATTAAAAAAAAGTACTTTTGATGCTTTTATATGATGCTGTAGTAGTATGATCAAGCAGTTGTATAGAGTCAAGACAAAGTGTGTGTGTGTGTGTGTGTGTGTGTGTGTGTGTGTGTGTGTGTGTGTGTGTGTGTGTGTGTGTGTGTGTGTGTGTGTGTGTGTGTGTGTGTGTGTGTGTGTGTGTGTGTGTGTGTGTGTGTGTGTGTGAGAGAAACTGATGTCTCTCCAGTTGCTGTTCAGCAGATTCACACTAGATGGCGCAGTCACAATATAAATGATCCCATCAGAGAAGTTGAAATGATGTGTTACATAATCCATGTAAACATTACATTCAGTGAAACAAAAAATATATAATTTCATGCTAATTAAAAAGCTGTATTGAGGGAATAATTAGATGTAGGCTGATGTCTCTGATCGTCTGGCTAATTTATGCGATACCACAAATCCAAATGCTCTCAAACTCTGTAAACTGGCTAAAATAATCTATATTCCTTACTTCAGTGACACCGTGGTGTGATTGATTGATTGAAATATTTATTAACAGTTTGTAGAATTGACAGTACATTTTAAGCACAAACTCAATACAAAGACTGTTAACTGTGAGTGGACGACCCAATTAAGCATTACACTTGTTTACAACAGGGTCCACATTGTTCAATTCATCAAAAATGTGATGGAATATAACGTTGCTGTTGGCGAGGAACCTCTCATGTCCATATTCTAACTTTTCGTGGTTCTCTTGTACGTCACACAAGCTTCAAAAGTAGACAAGCTCGAAGCGCGGCACGTTTAGAGCTTGCCGATCTGCTACTTTTGCTATTTTTGAATTTGAATCCTGAAAAGTAAGCGTTCTGGTTTTCTTCTTTGGGTTTCCACCCAACAGAGATGATAAATAATCTTAAAGGAATACTAACCTTCAACCATATCTTCATATAATTGGTCCTCACCTTGTTCAAAGGGGAGGGGGGTTCCAGGGGTCCACATCACAATCATTTAACCACTTTATCCATGTTGGCTATTCAAAAATAGGAGATCTAATACAAAATATGATTATTTAGTTTCAGGTAGTTTTTATCGGGTTCAGCCAGACAGAAGCTAGACGAGGATGGTTGATGATGAGGAGGTGATTAGGATGAATGCCATTTTCCCACACCTCCCACGCAGTCTCCTGCTCTCGTTTCATCTCCTCATTTCTGTCTGTTGGGCAAAAACCTCTGTATTTCCGTTTTTTCCCGTAAATAAATGACCTATTGATTGAATAGAGTATGCACATGCGTCACTTTTCCAACGGGACAGTCACACCCCACCCTCATTTAGACTGAGTGGCAAAACATTGAGCAGCATGGACCGTATGCAGACGGCGGCCATCTTACCATTAAGTTAATGGCAGGGTGACAACTAGCCGCAATTTGCCATTGACAGCCCGTACATCAAAACAGAAAAGTCCTATATTTTAATTATTATAATTATTATATATTATTATACTATTATATTGTAATAAACGACATCAAACTCACCAACATTGCAGGTGTACTAAAAGCTTGAATTATCCTCTTTCTATCTGCAAAGTCTTTGTTTCATAAAGAAGATAGAAAGAGTTGGAAATCAACTGCGTACCACCTGTTTCTAAATTGCACGTAATGCAGGAGATAGCAGGACATTGTGTTAGTAAAAATTAGAGCTTCCAAAGTGGATTTTTATGAAACAAAAACTTTGCAAAAACTTTGTAATAAAATCAGAGGCCAGAAAGTTGATTTTTGAAACTCAGTAGGCGTTCCAGCATAATTTCCGGGTACGATGATACCACGTTCATAGCCTCTATAGACGAATCCATGGAGCGTTGCCCTGCAGGCCAGGTGTAGGCATTCAATGCGGAGGTTTCAAGCTGTGCTTAATTTGACACCTCAGCTATGGCTGCGTCCAGGCCACTGTAGTTATACAATAATGCTAAAACGAAATTCCATTGTAGTCCTATTGCATCATGCAAGAGTGTCGCACAAAAGTAGTGAAAATGGCAGATCTAGAGCTATCGGCTATTTTCACTATTGTCCCTTTTTTATGAAAAGGAATGGTCTTACAAGCAGATCTTCAAGCTCAAAACATGTCACTTCATGCCGCGTTTCAAGTCCTTTTGTTTTGATGGTTTTCTTTTGTTCTTTAAAAGAACACAGAAACTTTCGATATGGAGGTTTCTGCCCGACAGCAACGATATGTTTCATTCTCCATCTGTCTTTCTGTCACTCTGTCCTTCTGGTTCTCAATGTCCAGTCTGTCGACATAACATGGTAGAAATCTGTGTTCATTTATCCATTTGTAAATCGGTGTTACTCTGTGTCAAGATTTCACTGTGTGTATGTGCGCACGTTGTAAAGCAGAGCGGATGTGTTGTGTAACTTGTTCTCAGTGAGCATCTTAATGTTACACACAGACATCAAAGCTGCTCTGTTGTCATGCAGAAGCACAACTACACAGACAGCAGTAGTAGTCAGGAACACACACACACACACACACACACACACACACCCCTCCCTCTGTTATCTATTCCATCAATTCCTCTCTGTTCTCATCAGATCTCTCCCTCCCTCCCTACCCACCTCTCTCTCTCTCTCTCTCTCTCTCTCTCTCTCCCTCTCATTCTGTGGAAAATGTACTTTCGTTTCGGTTTTCTGTCTCTATGATGTAAATGGTAATCGGTGCGTTTACTGTGTATTGTATATAGCGCCTGTATCCAAGGGGTTTTACAATGTCCATTACATTCACATTGCGTACATTCACTTGCTGGCAGCAGAGGAAACCATGCAAGATATACAGACATGCTCATTGGGAGCAGTTAGGTTGGGTGTTCACGTCAGTGTCTTACACACACACCCCAAATGTGACATGTCTACCTCTGGGACCGCTATATCTACACTGTAAAAACCCTGAGAGTGTATATAAAATGCAACCCAATGCACGCGTGAGCGTTAAGGCCTATTCATGGTTGAGTTCGGTTGAGGGAGGTGACCACCGAAGAGGTGACCACTGCTTCGGTAGTCACCTCTTCACTAGAACGGTGGTTTTGATGAAGGTGCTCATAGTCTATCACCGTGCTCATATCTCCTACCCTCCATGGCCAACACTTCCTCAAATTCGTCCATTGTTTTCCCTGTGCTTTCTCTCTACTGCCTATCTGCATCTATTCTATTCCTTTCTGGTCCTTTTCCGTTTATTTTCTATTCTATTTTTGTCGCTGTCTCTATTATTTCATTCCTTTGTTCTCCCTTGTTCTCCCGCTGCTCTGTTTCTGGAGTTTGTTTTCAAAAACCACCATGGAGTGCTGTCCTGTGTTCTCCGTGACGAGTGTGTGTGTGTGTGTGTGTGTGTGTGTGTGTGTGTGTGTGTGTGTGTGTGTGTGTGTGTGTGTGTGTGTGTGTGTGTGTGGGACGGACGGACAGACAGATGAACCGGGAGGCGGGATTGTGCTGGATATACTGTGAGGCTGCCTCCCAGAGTCCCCGTTCCTCGCCCCTAGCTCTTCACCGCGGCTCAGTGACTTCATGTTGTAGTTTTCGGTGATAGCGGTGTTCACCTCATCACCGAAAACTGGATTATGAATAGGCCTTTACATTGCACACCCTCAGAGAAACGTTCTGTTTGGTACTACTGTATGCATTAACGTGCTAAATGAAATATGGACAATATGGCGGGTGGCAACGCCAGCCAGCCACGCACGGGCGCCCCGGGGGGACGAATTGTCATGGCAACTGTAGTTTTCACACTCCCTGCCCACCCACCCCCCCCCCCGCGTGTGTGTGTGTGTGTGTGTGTGCACACGTGTGTGTGTGTGTGTGTGTGTGTGTGTGTGTGTGTGTGTGTTCCCGAATGTTTGTGTAGCCTACATACTCTGTGGTGTGTATGTGTGTACTTCAAAGCTCTTCCTTCCTGTGAGGCTGGCCTACATGTGAACGCGTCCCTCTTAACCTCCCTCTTCTTCATCCCTCGTTCCCTTTTCCTCTCCTCTCCTCCCCGCTGCATGCCCGCTGAGCACATTCAAAGGACCACATTCCAGGAACCGTTGCCGGACGGTAATGATGTAGCACACCAGGGTTCCATTTGTAGGAAAAGAATAAACAACAAAAACAACAAAACGGATATGACCAAACGCACCGAACACAGGTTCCCTTCGTTACCTGAAAATCAGCAGTCCTGGACATATACAAGGCCTCCAGTGAGGGATAAGACAACACTCCTATTCACTTACATATGCATAAATTAACATTGAGAATTGAGGAGAGGGGAGAAAGGACAAAATTACAACATAACAGGAATTAGCATACAATTACATGCAGCAGCCGGTGCTTCAACAGCTCCTGTGTGTGTAGTCACCAGTGGTGGAAAAAGTACTCAAATTTTTTACGTAACCTTTTACCGGGAATTTTTCATATTAAAGGCGCTAGAGTGCCACACAGATGAGGCAGATTTTACTCTGAAAAGCCCTGCCTTCCATTACCCCCCAAAACCGGGAGGCATAATTTTCCCATAGTACCTCACGCTACCTCGTCTCTCTAGAAGCGTTAATATTCCAAACGAGGTGCTTGCTGAAGTCAGAAATGACCAAAGAACATCGGCGTTATAATCGAAACCATGGATTTAGAGTTATGAGCAACTTTTGTTGGCCCGGGCCGTAAACAAGGAAGTGAACGGCAGTGTGTATGTGCGAAACCGGTCTAGGATCTGAAAATATATTTTTATAATTTGGTTTGGTATCATTAAAAAGGTGTACACGTGTACACGTCATTAGCATAATTAGTGTTAAGTAGTATCAATACTGCAATATAGAACTACTCTGTTACATGTAAAAGTCCGGAATTCAACATTTACTTGAAAGTTGAAAAGTATTGGTATCAAAATGTAGTTGAAGTACCAAAAGTAGAAAGTGCTCATTATGCAGAATGTCCCATTTCAAGTTATAAATGTAGGCCTATACAAATCTTTTGAAAATAGCAGATTTATGAGCTTGTACATACATATTTTCAAATGTTTGAAATGTATATAGATGGTGTTTTGTAATTATACTCTACAAAGTAACTGGTAAATAAAGTTTTCACATAAATGCAGTGGAGTAAAAGTACAATATTTGGATCCGAGATGAAGTGGAGTATAAGTAAAATTACTGGAAATTGGAAATACTCAAGTAAGTAAAGGAGAGCTATAGGCGGAAAGTAACTCAATCAGTGTCAGCAGGCGACAGCAGCGCATTCAAGTGCAATCGCTGCCACAAGCGCACTCTAATCCAAGTGCGCTTGTGCCATGGTCTCTCGAGACTGAAGGCTACTAGTCACAGGTACAGGTACAGGAAGGCAATGATAACGTAAGGCGCCATGATACAGTTTGACTATATATACAGCATTCATCAGTGATTCCCAACCTGTGGTGTTTTCTTGAAAAGGTTGAGAACCTCTGGCATGTATTGTACACTCGATCACTGATGGAGTCGCAGGAAATAACATTTTCACGACCATGAGTAGAAAACCTGAGGCCACAACATTGTGCAGATATACTATGGGACAAAGAGCCAAGGTTTTCAGTCAGCGCTAATAGCCGGGCAGTGATGGAAAGTAACAAATTACATTTACTTACAGTAAGTACTGTACTTGACTACAATCTTGAGGTATTTCCAATTTCCAATGCTTTTACTTCTACTCCACTACATCTGGGATCCAAACCGAATGGGTTCCCAGACAAAATAGCCTTGCCCAAAAACAATTAAAGGGGCCTATTACTAAATGTATTAATTTTTTTATTAAATTATTTAAGTCAGTGTTCATGCCCCGGGGCTGTGTTGTTATCATTAGCACCAGTATCACCAGCGTTGTCATCTTGTTATTAGCATAGAGAGAGAGAGAGAGAGCCGTGAGCTCTGTACTGAACTGCACTTAATCACCAGAGTTGTGTGTGTCAGGGGGACTGGTTTCTCACACACACACACACACACACACACACAGACACACACACAGAGACTACATGCACGGTATGCGTGATTTCACAGAAATGTGTATGTAGTCATAGGTGCACAGCACGCACATGCACACACAGATGCCAAGTGTATATATTTTTTTAAAGTTATGTAACACTTTCTGAATCCGCTGCCGTTTCAGGGATGATTGGCATGATTTGTTGTCTGCTGTCAGTTTACTGCTTTGGAATCTAGCTCTCTCTCGCTCTCTCTCTCCCAAAACATACACACACGTGTGCGCACATACTGTACACACGTCACAGACATGCATTACGCAGTGAGACCGACACACACACACACACACACACACACACACACACACACGCTTGTTTACCATACATTTTTCTGAAAAACCTCGCTGTTAGCAGTGACTTCTCTGAATGTTGACTGCTGGTGACTAAGGGCACAAGCAGTACGTGCATCCTGGGCCATTAATTGCCATGGGAACATATTGACAACGCTTTGCTGATAGGAGGGCTCCTCCTTGAGGCCCAGCAGGACACTGTTTTGTTATTGACCGCTAATGGCCCTTAATGGGTTTCAGGCCTGTAGCTGCGTTTTGTGCATGAATGCTCGTCATCTTGTCCATAATTTGGAATATTGACAATATTATTGACAACTATCTATGCTTGTCACATCAGCACACTGTTTCCCGAACAGTGGATCAGAGGACACATTTGTCACAAGTAAATATCCCTTTATTGTCTCCACCAGGCCGAAGGCATGGGGAGAGAGTATGTTTTGCACTCCGTCCGTGTGTGTGTGTGTGAGTGTGTCCGTCCGTCTGTGTACAGCTAATCTCCGGCACCGTTAACCCGGTCGGTGCCAAATTCTGCACGCACACTCCCTCTGCATGCCAACGATGAACCTCTGCCCCAAATTTTCCAGAACGGCCTGTTATAGCACCACCAGGAGGCCGACCTTTGAAAAAAAAATTTTTTCATATCGTTACACACTATCTATATAGTCATGTGTTCAAGACGGACCTGTCCGATGCAAAACATATTTTTGGAACAAAATGCCTCAAATCATCCAATTGCCATCCAAGAAGAAATGGCACCCTTTTCACATTGGCCTATTATAGCGCCACCAGGAGGCCACAACCTGACCTGCCCAGGTGAAGACCTGTGCCCTGAGGGGCACTATATCTAGTTTATTTAGTTTTTGTACATTATTCTATATTTCAAAACGTTAAAAAAGCCAAAACGAATGAATTAAAAGTAATGTAATAATCTGTTCAACTTTAAAACAAAATCAAAGAAATTCCAAAAAACACATGTTTAAGAAGTAGTGAAAATCTACAAGCTCACCACGTGTCACATTCGTGATGCTTTGTGGTGAGCTTTAAGATCTGATTCTGATTTCTGGCACACAACTAAGTGGCCTCTGGTGTGTCCTCTGCGTCAGCAGCACTGGATGCCAAAGGCAGAGAGATGGCCGAGCGTCAACCTTTACCGTGTGACGAGTTGGCACTGAGAATGATGAGTTGGTTGGTTAGACACAAGTGGATTGTTGTCAACATGGATCTGGTGCGTTAGCTACACAGTGTGCTGTGTGACTCATTTGAGCACTGGCTGTGAGTGAGTCAAATAACTGCCAGCTCCAAACTTTACTGTGACAGTATAACCAAGTATGTCTCTCTCTCTCTCTCTCTCTCTCTCTCTCCCCCCACCCCCCCCCCCTCTCTACAAATGTCCCTAAAAGTATAGTAGAATTTTATTTGATTCGCTGGCTCTTCACAAGAGAAATGGTTGTTTTATGATAAGGTAGGATTAAGCATTCAGGTTATGTTTAGGGGGATTATACGTATGCCCGATTTATATACTTTTGGTTGGTTGTGTACACCCAAAAAACAATGCGTGCGTTGTTGTATATTTCCTAACTGAAACCTGCATGTGTTTATCTTTTGTTTTTTAGGTGACATGTCTACAGGATTTCTTCGGGGATGAGGACATCTTTGTGGCGTGCGGTCCGGAGAAGCTTCGCTACCAGGATGACTTCATGCTGGATGAGAGTGGTGAGATGCTGTTCATTCCTTCTCTGACAGTTAAACGCTCAAATGTGTTGCTCCATTCACAGTTTTAGTTTCCTGTGGCAACAGATTCTGACAAAAAAACTAATGTCTTCTCTACATAAGACCTCATTTCTCCCCTCTCCTCTCCTCTCCTCTCCTCTCCTCTCCTCTCCTCTCCTCTCCTCTCCTCTCCTCTCCTCTCCTCTCCTCTCCTCTCCTCTCCTCTCCTCTCCTCTCCTCTCCTCTCCTCTCCTCTCCTCTCCTCTCCTCTGTTTGTAAAATAGGTTTGGTCTGTTTTCTCTCTCTCTCTGTGTGTCAGTCTTCATCACTCACACAAAGGCACTATACTTCCATTGAGCGTTCATGTTCAGAATGTTTCCTGTGGTGTGACGTGTGGAGGCAGGCTGCAGTGTTTTAATCATGTCCTCTCCATCCGTACACATTGATCCATCACAGCTGTACGCTCCTTCCTTACTCACTCTTCACCGGCTTCCCTTCTCTTCATCTCGTTTGATTTACCCGAGACACACACACACACACACACACACACACACACACACACACACATACAGACAGACAGACCGATGGACGGACGGACAGACACAGACAGACACAGACAGACAGACACAGACAGACACACACAGACAGACACAAAGCATCCGAAGGAAGCATCTGTGTAATTATCACTTCTGCCTCCTCTCTAACACGCTGTCATACTTCCAACACCACACCATGACACACACACACACACACACACACACACACACACACACACACACACACACACTTCACACACACACGTTGTGATTTGCCCCCTTCCCCACCCTGTGCGGTGGTGATGAGTCATACAGTGACAGAAGAACAATGTTCTTCAGGGAGGAGATGACATGCGTGCGTGCGTGTGTGCGTGCGTGCGTGCGCGAGTAAAAGGAAATAAATAAAGTTTATTATAAAACACATGATATTAAATTATTACTGATATCAAATTATATATTGACCATACACACCCCAAACCCCCTCGACCAAAGTGTATTTTGTTTCTTTAACATACAGTATATAATTCATATATATTTTAAATGTATCGTTTGGTTCCATTTGTACACTACACTCAAACCTTGTCGTGAGCTTGTACATCAGCTATTTTCCACAACTTTTTGCATGACACTCTTCCATGACGAAGTAGCGCATTCATTCATGAAGAAATATAAAAATACAGACATTAAAAGTTCATGTAGGTCCAAGGTTTCTGCAGCCTGACTGCATTGATATACAGTCCGGATGGCCTTGGATTGTTGGAATTTCCCGAGAGACTGAGAGTGGTCATGTTTTTTTTGGCAGGGCTTTTAGATTCATCTTAAATTCATTAAAGTAATGGACAACTTGTGTTGGCTGTCCTGAAGTAGCCAGACTACTGGTTGTCCTGCAGTGCACTTTACTCTCAACTCCACCAGCTGACGTATTTTATTCTTATTTTTATTTTTTGGGCACAGCAGGGTATGAGTAACATTCTTGTACAACATGAAGCCATGGAAAATGGAAAAACTAAAATGGACAAAAGCCAAAAAACAAAAGCAAAAATAAATAGGGGAGAAAAGGATTATTAGTTATTTTTGCATTCCCTCTTATAACGACTACAGCAGTGGCTCACTGTTATGATCGACATGTCACTCCAATCTCTAACTGAGGACCATCGTATATCAGATAGCAAAGCTTTCCATAATTTGGTGAAGATATCTTCATTGCCGTAGCAATCATTAATTAATTCTCTCCATGGTACCTCTGTGATCCTACGTATTCAATTCATCAAGGACGAAAGAGAACTATTAATATTTTTTTCATTGATCTCTGTTGATGTTTTCATTTTGATGTCAGAGTGTCGTGTGATGAAGTCAGGGAAGATCAGCGCCCCTCTGACCCGTGCGTCGCCCAGGACCGTCAACCAATCACTACGCAGCAAGTCTCCTGCATCTGGTAACATGTCCATCTATGATACTGTGTGTGTGTGTGTGTGTGTGTGTGTGTGTGTGTGTGTGTGTGTGTGTGTGTGTGTGTGTGTGTGTGTGTGTGTGTGTGTGTGTGTGTGTGTGTGTGTGTGTGTGTGTGTGTGTGTGTGTGTGTGTGTGTGTGTGTGTGTGTGTGTGTGTCCTGCATCCGGTAACATGTCCATCTATGATACTATACTTGCCACAAAGTATGTCACACTCTGACTTTCCACAAGGTCATGAGGAACAGTCACTTCCAGCAGTTGTTCAGGGCTTCTTTTGTCTTCAATGCATATTTATCTGTTGGAAAAATTGAAAAGTGGTCTAGACCTCCAACGCACGCACACACACACACACACACACACACACGGCATGTTCTGCAACACAATCCACTCACTACTACTACTATTTCCAAGATGTATTTTTTAGGAATTTTTTCCACGACTTAAAGACATCCATCTAGTTTGTTGATGTTAGTGTTCAGCAGAAGCACACAAAATGTTGCTATAATATCATCTCTGTCTGGCGATTCAAAATGGCCTTGGATTGCCTCAGAATACCCCAGAATGCAGTTACTAATGTTGCTCTGGAGAGGGAAGTCTGGAGCTCTCTGGTGACCCAACTATGGATAAGCGGTTGAAGATGGATGGATGCTGTAGAATGATCAAGTTGGCCTTAATTTACGAAAACGCAATTTGGAGATAAGAGGTTTCTGCCCGACAGCAGTAGTATATATATATTATATATATATATATAGTTATACCTTGTACCAGGGTGGGCAACCATGTCTTTGTAATCAACCGGTTGATCTTGAGTGGTTTTGTTTTTACTGATAATGGAACAGTACAAAAAAAACATCAACATCAATGCGTAAATAAACAAAACAAAACGAAAAAAGACAAAAACAACCCTTAAGACTGTCAGTCATCCGATCACGCTCAGGGTTTCTGGTTTGAATGTGCCGCTTCCCAACTAAGGGGAGCAGCGTGAATGAACACAGGAATGGTCCCGGGCCACATATAAGTGGTCCCAGCATGTATCTGTGTAATATTATGCTACTATCACTTTCAAACAGCAAAGGAGATGAGACGAGACAAGGCAGCGGTATTGAGAATGAGCTCCGGAAGACGAGATACCAAAAGACAGAAGACATACCCGGGGAAAGTGGAACGACACTTTAGGACAAATCACAAATCATTTGACAAGAAGACATTTTCAGCCAACACTGAAGTGAGAAAGATCAAATCTGTTCAACTTCATGAAACCAATACTGCAGCCTCCTCCAATCATGATGTGTGCCAGGTTCTCGCCAAACACGAGAAATCATTTCAGGACGGTGAGATATTCAAGGAAGTGATGCTTTCGGCGAGCAAGGATTTGTTTGGCCACTGTAAGGACAGGACTGAAATCATGGAGGTCATCAACAAGCTTCAGTTTTCCGGGAGAACAGTGACACAGAAATGTGAGGGGAGCTCAGAAGACTTGGAGAAGCAGCTGAAAGAAAACATCAAAACCTGTGCAAATTTCTCCCTGCAGTTGGAGAAGTCTACAGACATTAATAACAATGCCCGGCTATGCATTTTCATCAGAATGGTGTTCGACGACATCAGCGCACGAGAGGACTTGCTCACGATCTTGCCTCTGAAAGGACACGACGCAAAAGGCGAGGACATTTTCCGTGCGTTCATGGAGGTTGTCACCAAGATGGAACTTCCGTTGTGCAAACTTGTTTCCGTATCGACAGACTGCACCCCGGCCATGGTGGGCTGCACCTGTGGGTTCATTGCACTGTGCAAACAAAGCTCTGATTTCCCCCAGTTTCTCCACCACCAGTACATTAATCACCAGCAAGCGCCGTGTGGGGAAAACCTGAACATGAAGGACGTGATGGATGTTGTCATGAAAGTCGTGTGTTCCGTTGACGAACGCAGCCTGCAGAGCAGGCTCTTCCAGGTGGACTTGGAGGAGAGTGAGACAGACCATCGCACAGACTTAGTGCTTCACACCAACGTCCGCTGGCTGAGCAGAGGGACGCTTTTGGCTCGATTCAGAGAGATGTTGCCTGAGATTAAAGACTTCCTGGAGCAGTCCAACCATGCAGGCTATGATCGTCTGGACGACACGCAGTGGCTGATGGATTTGGCTTTCCTGGTGGACCTGACAGAGATGCTGAATGAACTGAACTCGCAACTGCAAGGTAAATCCATGGATGATCATTTTGTACTGTATGGTTAGTGCCGGCCCTGAGCAATTTGGTGCCCTAGGCAGGATTTTTCGTGATGCCCCCTTCAATTGCTTGCATGTTACTTTTTTGTGCTGTATATTTACCTTTTTTGCATTCTATTTTGATTGATTGATTATTTGAATACTGTATTAGTCATAAATGTAAACGGCACGTGGTCAATAAGGCACGTCAGACAATAATGCTAAAGGCATAACACAAAAATGTCATGCCTAATTAACTAACTATTAAATTAATTCATCCATAACCGATCCCTGATATTCTATCTTTATATATAGGTAAAGACAGGCGCGTGATGGACATGATCAGCACATTGCAGTCGTTCAAAGTCAAGCTGAATATGAGCTGTTCGATGCTGCAAAGACGTGACCTGCACAACTTTGCACACTTGCGGTCAGAACTGGCACGGCAAGGCACTGAGGCCTCGCAGCTGGACTGCCAGCGCTACACGGAGCAGGTGAAGAGCATATTGGCCGAGTTTGAGGGAACATTCGCTGACTTAGTGTCACTTGAGCCTGTAGTCTCATACATGAGCTACCCGTTTGGCCGAGTGATGGAAGTGGAGCACATCCAAGTCATTGCAGACAAGATGGGAACGCTGTTTGGCGTGGACGTGACCGCCGCAGAGATGGAGATAATGACTCTGCAGGGTGACATTGCCGTTAAAGCCACCGCAAACACCTTGATGGAACTGGGAGACTTCTGGAAGCGGCTGGACAAAGAAGTATCCCAGCATCAGAAGGTGTGCTGTCTACCTGACGGCGATGTTTGGATCGAGGTACTTCTGTGAGTCTGTGTTTTCTCACGTGAAAGCTTTCAAGTCAAGGTGCCGATCATCAGCAGTGGCAAATGATCACCGTGTTGCCTCTTTCAGAATTGCAACCAGGGGCTACCAGCCTGACTTTAATGGTCTGCCGGTTAGTTCCCATCAGTGCCAACTCTTCTTTCAACCAAGGCAGATTAAGGGAGTCCACTCATACACTGGTAGGTGTTTGAGCAGGGCATGAGAAATACCATTTCAACAATGGGCTGTCTGTGCTGCTACAAGTGCCTACATTGTTACAAAGTCACTACAGAGAGACAGATTTCAGAGACAAAGAAATAATTCTTTCAGAATATTGATTGGGGGTGAATTTATTGCCAATATTATTTACACATGTTAGATTCTCTGCAGAACACAATTCACACAATTGTTTTACACTTAAAACTATCAATATTTTTTAGATTAATCTAACACTACAAATTTCAAACTACTGGACACATCTCAAATGTGGACGAACAACTCTTATACATTTCAAAATATTAATTGCAAACTACAATCTTGAAGATGTGGATGCACAAAAAGTACAAATGATTTTGGCAGAATTGTTCCATGTAGTATGGGAATAAAATCTACAAGTGTATGTATGCACCAATCAGAGTTCTGATATCGAACAGCCAACAAGGGGAAAAGTAGCTCACTACCATTCGGTGAGCAGCACGGAATAGTCTTTAGCAGCCCATACTTGGAAAGGATGTATTCATGCTGAAGCATGATGAATTACCATCTAATATCTAACTCATAAAATGTGTTCATTCCAGATATAATGAAGAAACTTAAACATTTGATTAGACGCCTGCATAAAGATAAAGTTTTAATGGATAATATTTGGTGGGGATTTGTCTGCTCGCTTAGGACCGACTTTATGTAGCGAATGTTATTTTGGATTTTATTTCTATGAAAGGCAAACCATAAACTTAACGTTAATCCCTCCCCATTTTGTTTATTCGATTTTTTTTACAATTTTTCCTTTTTTTTCACTAGTCTCTTTTATGCATTTCCACATTTTAATATGTTATCGTTTTGTCCTTTAATACCGGTGAATACACATCAAAGATCCTTTGCTACTAGAAAGGTCTTCAAGCTACTTCAAGGGATATGTCACTTAAAACGTGTACTCGGGCGTATGTGAACACCTCAGACAGTTTGTAAGTTGCTCGTTTCAGTATTTTGATATTTGATATTAATTTTAGCTGCCCCACCCCCTTCCTATACGAACCCATTGTAACTTCAAACTCAATTTGAACCAGTTAGATTAATTGAAAACACCTGTCCTTTTTCTGGTGACTCATACTGCTCATACGTGAGGTGCCCGTGTTCCTTAAAGAATCGAAACAATTATTACAAATCACACCCGTGTGAAGTGAGGAGCGCTCTTATCATCATACATCATCCATTTATTGTCAATGGGAATTTGTGTAAGACAAACATAGCCGATTTGCTCGTCTACATATGGCGTAAATTCTCTATTCATTGCCAGTGGCATTTAATGTTTGTGTTAGCACATACTAGGCGATTTGCTCGTCTACATATGACGTAAATAACATTCATTGTCAATGGCATTTAATGTTAGTGTTAGAACGATAGCCGATTTGCTCAGACACATATGGCGTAAATTATCCATTCATTGTCATTGTTTGTATTAGGACAAAAATCAACACTATAGCTGAATATAGGAGGGGCCCTCAAAAATATATGAAAAATAATTACATAATTAATATCAAATATCTAAATACTGAATCAAGCAACTTAAAAACTGTCTGGGGTGTTCACATAAACCTGAATATTATGATAAAATGACCAAACTTTTATTTTAAAGTGAAATATCCCTTTAAGTTCCTCCTCTTGCTGGTGATTTCATGGTGGCAGGATGGTCGTAGCATTCACCAAATACCAGCTGCAAGGTCAGGCTTTATCCCTTTAATCCCAAAACATCTCTGGATGGTGGGGTAGTGTGCAGGAACCTCTACATGTTGCTCCCTGCAGCTGGACTCAGGACTCTTGGATACAAGGATCATGTCTGGAGTGAGGTTACAGCCACCTCCGATAAAGACAAGGCTCTTTCTCAGGCCCACTTCAATCTCAAAAGCTTGTGTAAAATGGAAAGCAGGTTCTTGACATAGGGGCCTTATCTGCTTCTGGCGCCTGTTTGTTGACCTTGACCATATGCAGGTCAGTCCATTTGGCTACTTTTGTAAGGACCTTCTCCTGTATCGGTCTTCTCCCTGTGCATTGGACCATCTAGTGAAGATGTGATTCAGGGTGAAAATGGTTGCTCCACTCAGCTTGCAGGATGGGTCTTCTTCTTTGTCCCAGAACTTCAAGGTCATTTGAATTAGCTAAGATGTCACTCCTGTAGACACAGCCTACAGGAGGAAGGACAACTTGCCATGATTAGTACCCCAGAGTTCCTTACAGGATGGCCATCGCTCCAGTGCATACATTGTTCATGACGAACAGACGAGCCATGTTGCTTTTCTGCGGCAGTCTTCTGCTGTGTCTTGGCCGCACCACAAGTCATGTCCTGCCTTTGGCATTGGTCTTGCACCACATCTTGGTGTTGTACTTTCCAGTCATCCTTCACACCCAAATGATCTTCTGATGCCTCCGTTACATTTCTGTTCACTGCTTCCAGAGGCTTCCATTTCCTGCCACCCTTGATGGCCTTCTTACCATGCCTGACTTTCTCATCCTCAGATAGCAGGACTCAGGAGTGTGCTGACTGGTCTTGCTTTTAGTGGCTTTGAATTCATCCACCACTGATGAGACTGGTAGACCGAGCTTGGATGTCGTGCTGTACATATTCACTGAGCTGCTGTAACAGATGGGGTGTGGAAGTCCTGTGGGATAATGATGACAGTGCAATGGCAGAAAGGGCCAGGAATGCACTCTGGGTATGTTGCCATACTGAAAGCACCCCGTCTCAAACCTTCCAAGAAGCTAGTTGTTGTCCATTGATTTGAGCCATGGTGATTTTGCGGTTGCCACTGTCCTTCAGGGTGCTAAAAGGATAACACAAATAGCCCCAGGGGACTTTTTTGTGGTCCATTGTACTCAATCAGTAATGCAGACAGTACCATGCATATTGGTATTGGTGTTTTGGTTGGTTATTCCACATTATGGAGGCAGCATAGTAGATTGTATTTTTCCCCATGTTTTGGGGAACGAGGTCAGTTGATCTCCTTCTGGTGTTATGGCCCCATGGGCATGCTTTGTTCTGTCAGTTGTAATGTCAGACCATTGAATACTGAAGATGCTTTTTATCAGTTTTCCTTATAGGATAAATTTGCTCCTACATTTTCTTGGGTTACATTTGTGACCAAGTAGCCATCTTCTCCAGTGAGCCTAGGATCCATCGTGTTCCTTGGATCGAAGAAGTTATCACTGTTATCAGATTCAGTATAACAGTATCTGTCTTGAGAGATTACTGTTACCTGCCATGATTCCCTTCTCAAGTCATTTTGGTGGCGAAATCTCCCACAGTGAACCTCGTAAATCTAGTATCCAGATACTTTGGCAAGTAGATGAGATATTTTAGAATTGTGGACTAGAATACTTTCCACATCTAGTAGGGAAATCTCTGTTCCAGTCCTGATGAGTTCAGATATTTAGGGACAAAACTAAGATAAATAGTTATGTTCTTCATCTGTGTTTTGCTGCAAGTTTGATTTGATCCTTTTTCTTTTTAAATCACTTTGTAACCTTGTTTTAAAAAACTGCTATAGGCTAAATAAGTACCTTATGATCATCTCTCTTGGGTGGAAACGTCATATTTCCAAAACTGCTACTTTTCAGGATTCAAATTAAAAGAATTGCGACACTGTAATGTGATCAAGTAGGGCATTATTTACTGTATAACAAAAAATATTGAATAAGAGATAAGAGGTTTCTACTCGACAGAAATGATATACTGTATCTATAATCTTATTGTTGTTTATATAATTAGCTAAAGTAGTTATTGGCTTAAGCTGCACTCACACCAAAAGTGATTTTATTGCTGTGTTGACAATTAGGCAACAAAATCACCAAACCTAAAAAAAACACACTTCAAAAGTGATGACAGGGGGGGCGTGGATTACTGCATCCAGCTTTATTTATTTATTTTAGCAAGATAACTGAATCCAGAAGCAGGATTTACATAATCATGAGATACTTTCATTCTTGTTCATTGCGCAGTGTAGCCAGTACCAAATGAAAATGAATGACGCTTGTTGTGGCTTATGGTGTGTGCACCTTTAGTCAACTATTAATGGTGGTGGTCTCTATAGGTCGTGCAGAGAGCACTGGGGGGGGGGGCAGGGGCTCAAACTCTTTGTGGAGTTCTTCCCTTGTGCCATTTCATGTCATTGGACAGTAAAATAAGCAATATGTTCTCATTAGTCTGAAACTAAAACTGGCTGATGGCAGATAATTCATTATGATAGTGGAATTTATCATTACTTGTCAAATGTTCGTCTTGAAGGGCCAATGGCACTTATTGCCCCCCCCACACAAGCCCTTATTGGTCCCCCACACAAGCCCTTATTGGCCCCTACACAAGCCCTTATTGGCCCCTACACAAGCCCTTATTGGCCCCCCACACAAGCCCTTATTGGCCCCCCACACAAGCCCTTATTGGCCCCCCACACAAGCCCTTATTCTCCCCCCACATAAGCCCTTATTTCCCCCCACACATAAGCCCTTATTTGCCCCCCACACTAGCCCTTATTGGCCCCCCACATAAGCCCTTATTTGCCCCTCCACACAAGTCCTTATTGGCCCCTACACAAGCCCTTATTGGCCCCTACACAAGCCCTTATTGCCCCCCCACATAAGCTCCCCCCCCCACATAAGCCCTTATTTGCCCCCCCACACAAGCCCTTATTTGCCCCTCCACACAAGTCCTTATTGGCCCCCACACAAGCCCTTATTGGCCCCCCACACAAGCCCTTATTGGCCCCCCACACAAGCCCTTATTGGCCCCCACATAAGCCCTTATTGCTCCCCCCCCCCCCACAAGCCCTTATTTGCCCCCCAAATAAGCCCTTATTGGTCCCCGACATTAGCCCTTATTGGTCCCCGACATTAGCCCTTATTGGCCCCCCACATAAGCCCTTATTGGCCCCCCACATAAGCCCTTATTGGCCCCCCACATAAGCCCTTATTGGCCCCTCACATAAGCCCTTATTGGCCCCCCACAAAAGCTCGTATTGGCCCCCCACACCTCATGTCCTTATGTGCCCTTTCAGATTCAAGCCCTTTGATTTATTCTCTCACATCGGAGTTCTATTTACAGCATGAGCATGTCAGTTTGTCACTTACCCCTTCACATTCAGTAGATCCGGTGATCTTTTCTGGACAGATGTAATTTCCTGTCGAGTAGAACTATAGCAAATAATAATAAAGAAATTGCTGTAAAAGTTTGTAAAGAAAAATATATATATATTTAGGCACTAAGAATTCCACCGCCTCCTGTCAAAAATACCTACAAACGCAAAGAAAGCAGCAAATGGATTTTCTTTTTTAAACTCATCTTTTATTTTCTCTACTAACAACCTAAAACATGAACCTTGGTTGAAAAAACTAAAAGAAACTAAGTAAACAGAGACGAAAAGACTAAATAAAGTTGCTAAAACAATTAAAACATGTAAGTGCATTAAAAGAGACATGCAATAACATTATACAAACAAAAAAATAGTAAAACTATATGGAGAGAGATGGAGGGATTAATGTTGATGTTAAACTCATTGCGCCTTCCATAGAAATAAAATCCTATTAACATTTGCCTGCTTAAAGTTGGTCCTAGGTGATCTAACAAATATAAACCAACAATTACCCATTCATACGTTGTCTTTATGCAGGTGACTAATCAAATATGTTTAAGTTTGTTGAATCATTGTATTTGGTATGAACACATTTTTATGAATCTGATACAAGCTGATAATTCTTCATGCTTCTTCAGCATGCATGTGTCCTCTCCCAGTATGGGCTGCTAAGACTATTCTGTGCTGATCACTGATTGGTTGTGAGCTCCTGTTCCTCTAATTGGCTGTAGGTACCATAACTGTAATTGGTGCATATATACATGTAGACTTCTTCCCATACTATATAGAAAGATTGTGCCCAAAATCATTTGTATTTTTGTGCTTCCACATCTTGAGATTTGTACTTTGCAGTATTTCGTATTTTGAGACTTGTTAAACAGGAGTCGTAGTTTTGTGATAAAAACACAATTTGTGGGTCCACACTATCTGAGATTTGTAATATGAGATTTGTAAAACAGGATTTGTAATTTTACAAGGCATAAAACAGATGTGAATTGTGTTTTGCAGAGCACAAAGCCAGTGTTATATTAGTTGATTTGGCACTAAATGAACTCAATAAAAACGACGACGAAAGTGCCAAGTCAAATAACTTTATTGCTCACATCGGAGGACAGAAGGTTTTTTATTTCATTTTGTGGGGGCGTCCACTGCTTTGTGTTATATGTACTGTATATTAAAACTGCCTTTACTATTATATATACACACACACTGCATATTCTGTACATACGTACTGTACTGTACTAGTTGTAAAGCCATGTTATATTCTGTACATATTGCTAGATTTGCTACTAAAGCCGTTTACAAAAAAAAAAAGACATACCATGTTATTAATATATCTTGTTTATGTTGTCACCACAGTGCCTGTCGTGTCGTTAGCAATGCATGTCGCACAGCCATGTCACTGCAGACTGCACATAAGCGAGTGACAAATAATGATGACGGCTCTCAAAGCCAGGAGTGACACTTGTTAAGATGCCATGTATTCTGCCATTGTTGTTGTTGTGCTTAAAGTTGGCACTAGCATTGCAAGGAAAGCAGAGATAATAGACATATTATAAAGTGATGTAATGAATGTGGCTCTTTAGTCTGTGGTGATAAACGGTTCTTTGAAGGTTGAGCCAATTTACGGACCGTGGTACGAAATATAGCAGTTTCATTTTAGATTGAAGTTCAGTGCTTGCCTTTTTTTCCTTTAAGAGTAAAAACAATGGAATACGTTTATTTTATGATGTAATGTTGCCAATTAAACCTCTTGAGGACTGAGAAACTTTTCTTTCTTTCTTAATCTTGAATTGTATCAGTATTTTAAGAGTCTCATAAAGTTTTCCCAATAATGTTTGATGTGTATACCACTCCCCCCTCCCCCCCAGTATACCTTGGTTTTGGTATACTGTATGTGTGTCTGCTTGTGTTTGAGTTACTTTGTATGTTTTGTGTATCATGTCTCGTAGTGGTACACAGTAAACTATGTTTTAATTAATGCATTTGTAACTCTGAGTCCGTACAAATGTAACAAGGTCCATTTTGTTACATGTGTACACACTCCGAGTTGAACGAATGTGTAAGAGTTTACTGTGCAGATCAGTTGTTCTAAATGTGTGGGCTGTTGGCCCGTGACAATATTGCTATTTGGCCCCCAAATATTTGTCAAAAAATGGCACTGTGTGAAAAAGAATGTGTAAAAATAATGTAATTGAAACCTTTATATAAAAAGGCATCAAGGTTTAACCTCATTTGCAAGGCTGTCGAGATTACACAGACAGACAAACAATGAAGACACATATATATATATAAAACACAGACCCCAAAGAATATAACTAGTCAGTTAAAAACGGTTACATGGTGATGACACGGCCTGTCTCTCTACCTGTCTTATTTCTCTCTTCCTGTGTCTGTCTCTATGCCTGTTTCTTTCTGTCTTTCTGCCCTGGCCACTCCTGCATCCCATTAGACCACACTAGTCCTTGTTAAACACCTGATACTGTGCCAAAACTGAGGCCACTTTTCCAATCAACTGACTACACCCACCTGGATGTCATTTGTGGGAGGCTTAAAACACTTTTTAGAAACCAACTCGTTTCCCAGTGCTTCCCGCCAGCTCCTCAATCCATTAGGCTTGGAGTGATAAGACTTCAAGCTGCATCCCCTGATCCAGACCAGCAGAAGGCTCGACCTATAGACCTATATATATTTTTAGTAGGGTCGAACTTCCTGTTTTTCTGAACCGGTTAAAGTCCAAGACAGATATCTGGGTACCAGAATGGCTCTGGGAGGTCCTCGTAGTGCTAATAAAGGGGAATCTCCATGGGTCGCCAAGCCACCATGTCCAAATGGTCCAGAGTCAATACCACTGCCAGTCTGTCTTCAGTGCCTATCCAGCAACCACATTTGCCTGCAATCCTCAGTTCCCATGCTTCCAAGCCTGCACCACCTGCTTCCAAGCCTGAACCTCATCCTGCAAGCATCCAGCTTGCTAGCCTTTAACATGCTCACCAGGCAGCTAGCTGTCAGCCTGCTAGCCTTCAGTCGACTAGTGACCAACCTGCTGATACCCAGTTTGTATCCGTCGAACCTACCTGCCCTGACCCTGTGCTCCCTGTACTCCCCAAACCAGCCTATCGTGAGCCAACCCGAGACCCATGTGAAGGGTCTTGTTTTGCCCTTTGTGTAGGGGACCATGGACCTGCAAGCAGACAGGATTGTTGCTGTGGTTGCTGTGGTCCCTTACGCCACCCAGAGCCCTTGCTGCCCATCATCCCGGAGCCAGAGCCCAGTGTCCCGGAGCCAGAGCCCATTCTGCCCAGCATCTCGGAGCCAGAGCCCATTCTGCCCAGCATCTCGGAGGAAGAGTCCATTCAGCCCAGCATCTCGGAGCCAAATTCCCTTTTACACATCATCCCAGAGCCAGAGCCCAGCATCCCAGAGCCAGAGCCTGTCCTGCCCAGTGTCCCGGAGGCCATTCTGCCCAGCGTCCCGGAGCCAGAGCCCATTCTGCCCAGCATCTCGGAGCCAGAGGCCATTCTGCCCAGCGTCCCGGAGCCAGAGCCCATTCTGTCCAGCATCTCGGAGCCAGAGCCCATTCTGCCCAGCATCTCGGAGCCAGAGCCTGTCCTGCCCAGTGTCCCGGAGGCCATTCTGCCCAGCATCCCGGAGCCGGAGCCCATTCTGCCAAACGTCCCAGAGCCACAGCCCGTCCTGCCCAGCATCACAGAGCCAGATTCCATTCTATCCATCACCCCAGAGCCAGAGCCCATTCTGCCCAGCATCTTGGAGCCAAAGCCCAAGCTGCCCAGTGTCCCAGAGCCCATTCTGCACAGCATCTCAGAGCCAGAGCCCATTCTGCACAGCATCTCGGAGCCAGAGCCCAAGCTGCCCAGCGTCTCAGAGCGAGAGCCTGTCCTGTCCAGCGTCCCAGAGGCCATTCTGCCCAGCATCCTGGAGGCAATTCAGCCCATCGTCTCCGAGCCAGTGCCTATGCTGCCCAGCGTCCAGGAGCCCTTGCCAGCTATCTCACCAGATGACCTGCCAGTGCCCTCTGTATCCTTGTCAGCTGTATCTGCTGCTGACCTGCCAGAGCCCTTGTCAGTCATCTCCACTAGTGACCTGCTTGAACCCTCGCCAAGATTTCCCGCCGACAACGTGCCAGAGCCCTCGTCATCTGTCCATGCTGATACACATCCTGAAATTCTAGATCCATGTCTGCCCGAGGTCATAGAAGGTGCGTTGGATGATAGCTCTCCATTTCTAGAGTCCCCTGTGGCGTCGCCTTCAGAGTCTGCAGCCTCCCCTGTGGCGTCACCTTCAGAGTCTGCAGCCTCCCCTGTGGCGTCACCTTCAGAGTCTGCAGCCTCCCCTGTGGCGTCACCTTCAGAGTCTGCAGCCTCCCCTGTGGCGTCACCTTCAGAGTCTGCAGCCTCCCCTGTGGCGTCACCTTCAGAGTCTGCAGCCTCCCCTGTGGCGTCACCTCCAGCCTCCCCTGTGGCGTCACCATCAGCCTCCCCTGTGGCGTCACCTCCAGCCTCCCCTGTGGCGTCACCTCCAGCCTCCCCTGTGGCCTCACCTCCAGAGTCTGCAGCCTCCCCTGTGGCCTCACCTCCAGAGTCTGCAGCCTCCCCTGTGGTGTCGGCTTCAGAGTCTGAAACATCCCATGTGGCGTCACCTCCAGCCTCCCCTGTGGTGTCGGCTTCAGAGTCTGAAACATCCCATGTGGCGTCACCTCCAGCCTCCCCTGTGGTGTCGGCTTCAGAGTCTTCAGCCTCCCCTGTGGCGTCACCTCCAGAGTCTGCAGTCTCCCCTGTGGCGTCACCTCCAGAGTCTGCAGCCTCCCCTGTGGCCTCACCTCCAGCCTCCCTTGTGGCCTCACCTCCAGCCTCCCCTGTGGCGTCACCTCCAACCTCCCCTGTGGCGTCGCCTCCAGAGTCTTCAGCCTCCCCTGTGGCGTCACCTCCAGAGTCTTCAGCCTCCCCTGTGGTGTCCCCTCCAGAGTCTTCAGCCTCCCCTGTGGTGTCCCCTCCAGAGTCTGAAACATCCCCTGTGGCGTCACCTCCAGCCTCCCCTGTGGCGTCACCTCCAGAGTCTTCAGCCTCCCCTGTGGCGTCGCCTCCAGAGTCTGCAGCCTTCCCTGTGGCGTCACCTCCAGAGTCTTCAGCCTCCCCTGTGGCGTCACCTCCAGAGTCTGCAGCCTCCCCTGTGGCGTCGCCTCCAGAGTCTGCAGCCTCCCCTGTGGCGTCACCTCTAGAGTTTGCAGCCTCCCCTGTGGCGTCGCCTCTAGAGTTTGCAGCCTCCCCTGTGGCGTCGCCTCCAGAGTTTGCAGCCTCCCCTGTGGCGTCGCCTCCAGAGTCTGCAGCCTCCCCTGTGGCGTCGCCTCTAGAGTCTGCAGCCTCCCCTGTGGTGTCACCTCCAGAGTCTTCAGCCTCCCCTGTGACGTCACCTCCAGAGTCTGAAACATCCCCTGTGGCGTCACATCCAGCCTCCCCTGTGGCGTCACTTCCAGAGTCTGCAGCCTCCCCTGTGGCGTCGCCTCCAGAGTCTGCAGCCTCCCCTGTGGCGTCGTCTCTAGAGTCTGCAGCCTCCCCTGTGGCGTCCCCTCCAAAGTCTGCCACATCCCCTGTCGGTCCGGCTCCAGAGTCTGCAGTCTCCCCTGTGTCCCTGTCTACAGTAGTATCCCAGCCTCCAGGCTGTCCGTCTGACGTTGCATGTGGGGTCCTTGTCCACAGACCTATTTTCTCTGGTCCCCTGACACAGTCTCCGTCCTCCAGACCCCCTCCAACTTCACCCACCCTGCTCTGTGTTCATGGGCAAAGTGTTGCGACGTCTGGAAGCCATCACTTGACGAGGGGGTTCTGTCATGGCCTGTCATGGCCTCTCTACTTGACTATTTGTCTCTTTCTGTGTCTGTCTCTCTGCCTGTTTCTTTCTGTCTTTCTACCTTGGCCACTCCCATCAACCCACTACCTATAAAACGGGACTCATTTCACACACTCTTCATTGTCAGTTTATGCTTTGTCGCCTCTGTTTTATCTTGGAGGTTTTGGTTTGTTGCTTGCACCTGGACGATTTGACTTTTGGACTGCTTGTTCACCTACCTCCAACTGCACTGTAAGATCTATTTGTCATAGAGGATACTTAGCTTTCACCAGTAATAAATATTACGTGCTGAGTGATAAACTGTATCTAGGGATAAAAGAGTGGTATTGTTTTCTGTAATACCTTTAATACCTTGACAAAAGAATACAGACTGATAGATAGTGTTTGTTCCATTGATCAAAGCCATTGATTGAATATTGAAATGAACATGCTCTGAAAATGCACGTGGTATAGTATACCCATCTGACCACACAAGCGTGTTGTGCGTGGTCTCATTTTCAAGATGTTTCTGTGGGCCCTGATCCACAAAAGGTTGAGAAGCGCTGGCGTACATAACAGGGGAGCTGTGCTCGTTGTAATGGGTTTTTCATGCATTACACGCTTCTAGGTACACCATGATCTCCTCCATTATTAAATCAGTGTTGCAGCAAATGAAAGCAGCACGAGGCGAGCACTCAAACATAATCACCGGGTCCGAGGAGTGTCTGGCGCTGTGCTATTAAGTGTGTGTGTGTGTGTGTGTGTGTGTGTGTGAGACTGTGTGTGTGTGTGTGTGTGTGTGTGTGTGTGTGTGTGTGTGTGTGTGCACGTAGCAATGATGCAACACACAGAAACTGTTCAACACAACACTACTACAGATGTTAGGACACATACTGTATGCAACCACACACACACATTCAATTTATTCATGTCCACATAAGGGAGAGCATAATGAGGTCACAAACATATTTTGTCTCCCCCTGCTGTAGTTGGAGATAGTGTTCATGGTTTATAAGAAGAGGCTGAACCAGTATGTGATCCGGTAAAGCTCAAGGACATTCAGTCATACACAAGTTCACTTCTCCTATCTCCATTAACTGTTTGTGTTTGTGCATACTACAGTGTCACACAAAAACTTCAAACGCGTAGCAGTTCCACAAGCTCATTCGCGCTGTTAAAATAAAACATTTTCTCTCTGAGCTACAGAACAGTGTGTGGACTTCCCTTCTTCTTCATTGTGCGTATTTCTTTCAGCACCTGTGGAACGTTGAGATGTGCGCATTGTGCGGTGTGTGCTTCCCTTTTGGACTCTGTTACCATTGATGGCACATGAATCATGATACTGTACACGTACAGCACAATATTTTTCCGATATCTTTCTTTGTCTACTTTTTGTTGCTGTAACCTAACAACCAGCATGTGGTTAAAGCTAAGCTGCCAAATATATAAAAAATAAAAAACAGTCTGCACCTATCAGTCTAGCTCTGAGATGGTATAGGGGGGGGTGTGTGTGTGTGTGTGTGTGTGTGTGTGTGTGTGTGTGTGTGTGTGTGTGCAACTGCAACCTGTTTGCCGAAACGTTGGTAAAATATAGTTTATGGCATCGTGACTACGAGCTGTGCGGCCTCTTTCCTTTCTTATTCGGCGTGTGCAAGAAACTGTCCACTTATGTTGGACATGTATGCAACCCCCCAAACACACACTATGAACACACAGACCTACAACTCTAACTTCAAGGAGAATAAGAAAACAACAATATTAAATATAAATAAGGAGTGTACTAAAAAAATATAACAAGTAAGAGGTACTCTGCGGATATCAAATGGGGGAGGATATGCTGTATAATACACACACACACACACACACACACACACTAAAATGCAAATACACTTGGATCTGTATTCCTTTGCCATAGAGGGAAGGGTTGTTGGAGGCATGCTCCGTTATGAAGTACATTATTATACAGTCTTTGTGTTGTGTGACTAATTGTACATGACTGCACTGACAGAGAATATAGATAAGGTGTGGGGTTCTGACAACTTGTAGTTTGGCTCAAGGTTATTGGTGTGAGTCACGTGCTACTGCTAAATAATCTAATGTTGTGTGTGTGTGTGGGGGGGGGTATGTTAAACAGACTGAGAGAGAGAGAGAATACTAGAGAGGGTAGCTAACTGACTGCTTTGGGTTGCCATGGGAATGTGGAACAAGTGAGAGTCCATTCAGAGATGGATACATACAACAGTGCAGTCAGACACTAAGACAGTAGTGGCCATATATGGCAGTCACTTCCTTCCTTAGCACAGCGCATCTCAGCGCTCACTGACTGACACATTCACTCACACCCTCTCATCCCATGTAAGAAACAGCAGGTGTTTTTGAGTGGTGCAGCCACTCCAATGCACAGCAATGTGTGTCCCTAGCTGGCTGGCTGGCTGGCTGGCTGGGTCTGTCCGTCCGAGCACGGAAATAGCGTTAATAGTTTGTTGACCATCAAGTGTCACTGTTGTGCAGCCTAACACACAAAGACACACACACACGAGTCGCGCACACACACACACACCAGTGGGGAGGGCTTGTACAGTACTACCGCACGAGTACAGTACAGCACCACTCACTTCAGACTGGTCTGATTCTTACAATAGAACTGTGATCACAAACACTACTTGTTGAGGTTTTTCCATGAATGGGCAGTTTGATTTGGCATATGGTGACATTAATTAATGTTATAATATTAACTTTATAAGTAGAATAATATTAATATTAAAATAGTTATAATACAAATACTGTAGCAAATCTACAATCTCTTTTCCATTTCCTGAAATATTACGGTTTTGGACAAACAACCAATATGATAGTCTAATCACATTTAACACACTTGCAGTAACACACACAAACAATATAAGTTGACGGTACTTAATTCACATTCAAACTAATTTTAACTTCTACTCAGGCACAAAAGAGCACTCCAGACAGTTTTTAACTTGCTTGATTCAGTATTTAGATATTTGAGATTAATGTTAACACACACACTCCATTGCAACTTCAAACATTAATATTTTTAAATAATTGTTTGAGAAAGTTAAGGGAAAAAAAGAAAAGCTCCACAAGCATTAAGGACAATGGCCCGGTTCCCCAAAGGACACTTTTTACACCATGGTGCGCAATGATAGTCCACGGCCCAGCACGTTCACGTCTGGCCCATAAGAAATCCCAGAATGCACTGTTTCCAACCGGGAACAACGCCTCATGTGCTGGGTGAGAAGAAATCTGTCTCTATTAATATCTACTAAGGGTGGGGCATGCATTTCCGGTTGTCCAGAACCAGCACAAAAGCCTCTGCCCGGGCTCTGGACCTGATCACCCCTATATCTCCATATATGGATCTGGCCTGTTCTGGCCTGTTCTATGGCACCACACTAGTAGCTTAAAATGTAGATGGTTGTTTAAAGGTAACCTGCGGCTGAATTACAATGGCATCTATTCTGCCATATATATCGCTGTAGTGTCGGTCAGAAACCTCTTATCTACATATTTTAACTTTTTTAGTTTTCTTTTTACATGAACGTCCTACTTCATGATACAAATATCAGAAAAGCAGATCTACAGTACAAGCTAGAAATGTGATGTATGTATTTTGAGCTTGTAGATCTTCTACTTTAGCTGTTTTTGAATTTGAAACAGCTTTGGACATTGGAGGTTTCCACTCGACAGATGATATAATGTAAGTGTGTGTGTGTGTGTGGTGAAGATGGGTGTGGAGGAACTCTGCATCAGTCAGGTTGTTGAGGCAAACATACTCTCAGACACCTGAATATTTCAAAGGTGGAGGACTGGAGGTTTAAAACATGAGGTCATGGGAGAAGTATGTACTGTACCTGTACATGATGCAGTGGTAGTATTTCTTTCTCTTAAACAAGGATAGGACCATATTATGTATATATACGGTTAGAGAGGCCTGCGTTGCAGTGCCAAGATAACAATAACTAGCCAAGATAACAATAACTTGGCTGGCATACAGAAGCTTCGTGTAATAAAGATATTGTAAAGACATTTTCACAAGAAGAGAATAACAACATAATGTCAAGATGGCTCACACAGCGTAGTACACAAGACAGCAAAGTCATATCTAAGAGTGAATCCAGGAGATTATTCCACACGAGCTACTAGGCAGAATGATGAGATTCAGAGTTCAAGGAGTCACATTTTGAACGAGTAGGTTGCTATCTACGTGTGGTACGACCACCAGCAGCTACGCTGCCTCGCTACTGGAGTTTGAACAACGGACAGAGACAAAAGTGCCAAATTATTCATGTCCTCTCTCGCTACTCTGTGCCTAATTGCTATTCCGTCTGTGTTTCGGCGCTAAACCTCAATCTCATGCACAGCACGGGATGAACACGTGACCTCACTCGCTCCCTATGACAATCGCCCTGTGGCATTGCCACCTGGAGTTATGCTAAACAGACAGGCCAATTAACGCAGTGTGGCGCTCGGAGCGCCACGTGGCGCTCCAACGCGCGTGACTGCCCTTCACGCTGGATAGTCTATTTGCCGTTATGTCTCAGTTTGACTCGTGTTGTTATTTTGGAGAGAGAAGGTCAACGACAACTAACCTTCACTGGTGCCAAGCTTTTAGTTCAACTTTATTGTCATGGAAATTATAACAAAATGAAATCTCTGCCTTAAAGCAACACAGCAGGACAGACCATCACACGTCATATTCTCAATATACAGTATGTAACTTACCAAGGCTTGTGGTCCATAGGGCAGAAGCCCATCTCCTGTATCCTCTGGACATGACGCTAGTATGTCACAGGGACTTACCCCCAATCCAAACATTGACGCTTGACAACTGCCAAGCAGGGAGGAATTGGGTCACATTGGGTCACAGTCTTTAGTATGACAGCCGGGATCGAACCCCGGCCTCCCAATCTCAGTGGCGACACTCTAACCACAAGGCCACTGAGCTGGTCATATGCCTGGATTTCCCCAGGGGATCCATACATTTCTGTCTGTGTAGTATTTATCATTTTGCACCACCAGAACAGAAACGACGGCCTTAAAAGACCCTCCATCCAGTGAATACAAAGCATTTATTTAACTTGCATTGCACTTACATTGAATTCACAATGGGCAAATTAGTGGCTTAGCAAGAAGCAACTTGGGACAACGAAAACAAATATTACAAAAAATAAGCTACATGATTCACTATTTGCCCGTGAAATTGACTCTCAGTCTGTAGAGACATTCAAAGCTGGGGGAAGGGGGAGGGCTAGTGGCTCAGGGTAGAGCAGTCGCTTGGGAAATGGAAAGTCCTTGGTTCGGACACATGCATGGAAACATACAGTCTGCTCATGGTTGGTTATTATCTGCAGTAGTGGTTATAGATTCATTCATTCGACAATTTGTCGTAGGACAAAGTATATATAGGGCTTACGTTGCTAAAAATTGGTATTAGGAAACAGAACAAAAGTTCATTATGGGATGGCAAGCTCACCGTTGTCTGTTCTAAATGGTCTATAACAGCACTGCTGATTCAAAATAAGATTGGCGGAGCATTGTGGTTGATTGATTTGACTCAAAGTAAGTACAGAGGTACAGTTATACAATGACGCTGAAATGCATTTATGAGGCTTGTTTCCGTTGTGGTCCTGTGCATTCAATTCATCAAGACATGAAATACTATACAAGAAATAATCAATGCTAGGAGCAGTAAAAGTATATTTACTATGTGATGTGAGTCTTTCTATTTATTGGTGTATAGTAGTTATGTGGTGTGGGTATTTATAATAGGGCAGGTAGGTGATAGTTATAGTTATGTCTATGTGGTGTGGGTATTTTTATTGTGATGTGGGTGTTTCTATCGGCAGGTGGTACTGTAGCTGTTGTTTATTGTTTTGTTTACATGAATGGTTCCCTGTTGTGCCGTGATTGACAGGTCAATCTTGTTCTCTCTCTCTCTCTCTCTCTCTCTCTCTCTCTCATGTTTTGAAAATAGCAATGCCAGGCACTAGAAATCAAGAAAAGGTTTAGTTTTTATGGTCTATAGTCCTTGAAAAGGCTTGAATCCTTTCCAGAAAGAAACCGAGCACTTGTATCCCTTTGGGTGATTTTAAAAGTTTACCTTTGGGTAATAAATACAGAGGTCTGTAGCCGTTGTGTTTGTATCAAGGTGTAATTTGTGTTTTAGCTTGTATTTTTTATTTTCGTTACTGTTTGGTGGAAACCAAGCTGTGAGCTGTTTTCAATGCATTTGTGTGACATTCTTATTATGATTAAAGTAGGGCATTTACGAAAACATTTACGAAATAAAGAAATAAATGAAATATGACGATATGAAAAGAGACAACCCTCTCAATCAGACTCACCTGGTTGGTTAAAGAAAAAGTAGATATGGTGGTCTTGAGTTTGACCTTTCAAGGTCGATCAAGGTCAAAAGTCATAATGTCAAATGAAAGACCATATAATAGAGCCGGTGTCCGAAATGTCATGCCACAAACGACAGCATTTTTCTTTAAGCGCAATGCATGATGACACACTATCACAGGGATTGTGATACTTGGTGACAAGTTTTTGATTTTTGGCATGGTGTTAGGTAGGGTTAGAAGGTTTTCAAAAACCATCGCAAACGAGTTGGGCTCGCCCCCTAGTGGTCCGTTTGCAATTTAATAGTTAAATAGGCTAGCATTGGATTCATACACTGACACGGAGCAAGACAGGAACGCCCAAAAACGTCACATCCGGTTTTTTACCCTGGGCAGAATTTTCTATGGCTGCGAATGCAACTTTTTCCAATCCTTAATCACATACGGACAAACATCTATGCCGATAATATCTAACTTGCGGAGGTAACGTGCCTTGTCCACGGGCAACAGATCTTTCAACGTATGGCATTGCAAATACGTTTGATAATCGCTACTCTGCGCAATATTGTTTTGGAAATGCCGCAAATTGCATTGCAGTGAACAACTTACCCTGGGGGTGGCGACTCCGCGTGGCGACTCCGCCCTGAATACGCGTTGTCGTGTCAGTGTATTGCAAACAGACCACTACGGGCGAGCCCAACTTGTTTGCAATGGTTTTTGAAAACATTATGCCCATACCTAACATCATGCCAAATATCAAAAACTTGTCACCAAGTGCATAATTGATATGATTTTTTACATATTAAATCCCAGCTTTATAGGCATTTTGCAGCTATCGTGGACGCAATCTTGAAAATGATGCCTTTCCAGAAGGTATTATTTCCTACAATTTTAGTATGTTATTTAGCATACCCAATACTAATAGAATCCATTGAAATTTGTATTTTATCAATTATTATGGTTCTTAACCATACACTGGCCCATTCAATATTAGATTAATTGCAAACAGACCACTAGGGGGCGAGCCCAACTCGGTTGCATGGTTTTTGAAAACCTTATAACCATACCTACCACCATGCCAAAAATATAAAACTTGTCACCAAGTGCACGATTTTAATGAACCCAGCTAATATCAAAATATTTTTTTAAATAATCGACGGGGCACTAAACTGTAAACTGAAAAATCTCCAAACTAGAGACACGTACGTGGAGTCTCAAGCATTAAATCCCTCTACTGTTAACTGTTTTAAACCATTGAAACACATAATTATAGCTCATAAATTAAAAGAACATAGTGAACAATCTGGTTTTGGTCGCCTGCTATTAAAATAAATAAATAAATAACGTGGCAGCTGAGAGTTGACAGAACTAGTGAGGTGGGTGAAAGAGAGATACAGTTTCAATCAAAATAAAGAAGTGTTATGGAACTCCCTGAAGCTCTTTCTAAGAGTTAGCTGCATCATGAATATAAATGAACTAATTATCAAAGATCATCTCAGTGTCTGCTGTGAGGATGTGTTGTGTGCCAAAGGTTGATTTAAAAACAAAAGTGATTTCATGTCCTCAATTCAAACTGTTCTCTCCATCTTATGTTTTTTTTTTGCTTTTCATTTTGGCAATAGTAAGAGAATGGGTTTTATTATTACGCTAGTACAGCGGTTCTCATAACATTTTCATATTAAGGACTCAAAAAAGATGATGCAAAGATGACCGCAGAACCCATCTGAAAGGATTCACATTTTTGTTAAATTATTCCAGATTTTTCAAAATGTTAGGAAAATAGCTGATCTAATAGGCTCAAATGTCTTGAATAGCTGAAACATGAAATGGCGCCTAAGCGTTTAAAACCTGTTCCTCGTTTTGCTGGGTATGCCCTGGCACCTCCGTTGGGTCCCCGGACCTCACTTTGAGAACCAGGGCACTAGTACAGTGACCGTTTGAGTGTTGCCATCGTACTTATACAGGCCATTGGATCAGGATCTTTATTATTATTATTATTATTATTTTTCATATTTTCTTTATTCAATGAGTTGTACAGAGTTATACAAAGTCGTTTCCTAGGGGGGATAAAACAGTACTATGCCCTTCTGAGTGGGTTCTTTCTGGGAGCCAGTCAGCCCATTGATACCACACTTCATGGGTCCCGAGCATATTTGTCATAATATCTGACCTGTGCAATTTTGTTTACAATGCTTAAAAGCATTTTGGCCTTCACCAAGCCAAGGCATGGGGAGAGACTGTTTTGCACCCTGTCCGGCCTGCCGGCCGTCCGTGTGTCTCTAAGCTACTTGGTTGCGTGCTGAAAATAGCCGATCTACAAGCTCACAACACATCGCAGCACGACCCGTTGTGACCTTGTAGATCTGCTATTTTCAGAGGTATTTTAGTTTTAGTCATGATAGCTTAGTTTTTGTTTCGTTTTCGTCAGTGAAAAAAGGTATTCGGCCAAAAATGTTCGTCGTAGTCTTAGTCGACGAAATCAACACTATGCGCCTTCAGTCATCAGCGCCCGAGACTTAGGCTGGAGGATGTGTAGCGACTTCACACCAGGATAAAGTGTATACATTAGGTCAGGTCAAAGAGCTGGAGGGAGAGAGAGACCTGCTGAATGACTGTGTGATAGTTTGTTCTCTGGATTGCGATGTAACACAGCTCTTTATTCCAATTGAATTGTGCGCACGCACGCACGCACACACACACACACACACACACACGCGCGCACACACAGCTTTCCATGCCTCCTTTTACACTTCAAGGCAAGGTGTGATACCTTACCACCGATCTGTCTCATCTCTCTCTTGCGCTCTCTCTCTCTCTGTCTCTCTGTATGTGCGTGTATGTGAGCAAGTGGAGAAAGCTCCATGGCCAGTACAGAATTCATTCCATATGTTGATCTGACCCCCCCATGGCCCCATGCCAAAGCGCCAGCACTCGCCCAGCAGTCTGCTGTTACCCAGGCGAATGTGTGCATGCGACCTCGCCCTTTATGGCGAGGTCGCTTCTCGCCCTCAAGGCGTCTTACTGGTTAGAGCAGTTCAGTTACATCATAGTCTACTTCAGTGACATTTAAGCACAAAAACAAGGTCAGGACAAAAACAGACTAAACTCATGTCATATGTATATCTCTCTGCAGACCTACTGTACTCTCTCTTTCTCTCTCTCCTATCTCTTACATATATTTCTTCTCTCTCTCATTCTCTTTCTTTCCTGCCCCCCCTCTCTCTTTCTCGCTCTCTCTCTCTCTCTCATTCCCTCTCTCTGTCATCTCTGATTGATTGATTGATTGAGCACTTTATTAACAGTTTGCAAACAAAAGCACAGAGCTACAGTTCCATACAAAATGATGCTAAAAGGATACAGCCAAGAAAGCACAGCTTGTTTCCATTGGGGTCCTGTGTATTAAATTCATCAAGAGTTAATCTCTCTCTAACCCCTTTCAATCTCCTGCTCCATCCTCCCCCCCCCCTCTCTCATTCCATCTGTCATCTTTCTCCTCTCTTCCTCTCTCTTGCTCCATCCTTCCCCCCTCTCTTCCCTTCTCTCTCCTTCCTTTTCTTTTCTCTCTCTCTTTCACCTAACCCAGCTCTCTTTGCCTCCTCATCCCCCCCCCCTCTTGCTCCCTCCCCCCAACCCTCCCTCCCTCCCTCTCTCTCTCTCTCTCTCTCTCTCTCTCTCTCTCTCTCTCTCTCTCTCTCTCTCTCTCTCTCTCTCTCTCACTCTCATATTAGCGCTCAGATCAGCTGCAGTTGAAACATAGACGGACCACGCTGTCCCCAGTGCGCGTCACGGTTTGCGCACGCAGCATCTCCAGCCTATGAGCGGTGGCTGTAGCACTGTACCATTCAGACTCCATACTATCATCGCAATACAGCGATAGAGGCGCAATAAGACTAGACCCTATTAGCTTTAATATTCCTTCTTCCCGTATCCCGTTCAAAGCCCGTTTCTCTTCTTTCTTTTGCCTTCGGAATAACACTGTTTTTGTATTTTATTTTCACCATCATGCTGGACGATATTGAAGGTAGGAATGAAATGACGGTCGTTTGTTTTTGTATTCGACTTTCAGTTAACGAATGATTAAGACTGAATGCTGCTCCGTTATCGCTTGAAAATCTGTTATTTTTTTGGCTAGTATAGCTGTAGCTGCAAAGTTATCCCCATATTTGTTATGGGATCTTCTGCATATTGTTCGACAATCACTATATAATTCTGTCATTGTTTGCCAATAAGATAATTTAGCCTATTGTTTTTGTAAGAAAAGCACGGGAAATGATTTGGAGTTTGGACGCAGGTGATAATTGACATTTGACAATATTGTTGATTGTTGTGTAACTGCCTGCGGGTCTGCGTCTGTTAATTCATCAGTGATCTCATGCTTATATTTTGATAATTGATTCATAGAGCGAATGAGTGAAATCTAACCATCCGACACAATACATGTCCAAAAATAACTTATTTTTCAATATTTCATGGCAAGCTGTAGGCCTACGTGAATTGTATGATGATGTCATGGCCATGCCCTTTGGTTGTGTGTGCAATATTCTCCGCGCGTCTTGAATAATTTAGAAAGTTGCTTGATCTTGACAGACAGGGGAGTAAACAATTAGGTTAAGGTTTATTGTGTGTTTTATTGGTTTAGTATAGTGTTGATGGATAACATATAGCCCATGTCCTAATTAACTGTCATTGCCTACCTAACATAAACATAATAGGTGTTGCATGGAGAAGATTCATCTTTTGTCAAATATCGCCTATATGTTATATAATATATGTATACGGTATACTGATCAGCGGTATGCTTCATTTATCCAACTCAACTGCATCATTGGTTATGAAAGAAAAATAACAGGTAGCCTAAAGCATGAAAAAGACATGGATACTGGTGTTTACTCAACACACTGCATTGATCAGTGTCAGTCCATGCAGTTATGTTTCTGTCGATTAAGTTGACACTGAAATCACAGACAAGATCGATGCCATTCTGCCTTCAAACACCTGAAATGCTGTTAACATTTTAACTAGGATATCTGTAATAATAGACTTTAGGATATTGTCATTATTTATTGATGTATAATTCTGGTCAACCTGAAAGAATTAAAGACCGCAAGTCAAGTGTGTCATCATAGGGCTGTCTATACTCTGTGGAGTGTGGACTCAGTTTGATTAGCCATGGTTAATCAGCTCAACAACAGACTGTACATCAGGCTATACAGACTAGTCTCACGCACGCGCACACACACACACGCACACACACATGCACACACACACACACACATGCACACACACACGCACACACATGCACGCACACATGTACACGTCGCACACACACATGCATATGCATGCACACATGTACACACACACGCACACATGATGTACAGACACATGCACACGTGCGCACTCACGCACACCTGTACACTCACACATGCACGTGCACACACACACACACACACACACACAGTGGCTCTCTGTCTCTCAGCTTGAAAAGGTCATTTGAGCAGCGCTGACATGAGGGCTCTGCATGGTGTCTACGTGTCCCATAATGCAGTCAGTGACTCAACCCTTTTCACCTTGTCCCTATCAGGGCCTATACTAGGGTATTTTTCAGTTTTCGCTCTACATACATTAAATATAGTTAGTAGAGCTTGTAGGTCGAGAGATTTCCACAGAAATCAAATCGGATGTTTTTTAAGTGGCTATATTCAAGGTCCCCCATGTTTGATCTGCCTTAAAGCTGCACACATACCCCCATTTGATCATTGTTGTTGTCTCTAAGAGCCCGTAAACTCATCACTTCAACTCTTGGGTCCATTTGGGTCAGATGGGTGCATGTAGTGTGGATTCTAGTAGGCCGTGATCCAGAAAAGATCGATTGCCACTGGTTTAGTAAATGAGAGACGCTTGAGGCAGCACATGTTTGCATACATAATTAATAAACTATGTAATTAGCCACCAAACCGTCACCTCACTTAACGAGCCAAATGCAATCTGTGGAGGTGAGCCAGGAGGTAATTAGGATACGATAAAAACCACCTACCATTACTCACACCTAGAATCTTTAAAATCTTAAACTATTTTGAAATCTGGTAGCCTCACACACTACAGGATAATCTTCTAAGATTCTCTTATCAGATCATCTTAAACATGTACACAAAATCGTAAAACGATAGTAGTAAACAACCCCATGTTACTCAGGAGGGTTGTTTCCAACACAAAATGACCCTGAATAGCTTGTAGTGTGAGTCCAGATTCATCTCCATCACGACCGTGATGTTCTTGGAAGTGTGACTGCTGTATACAGTACGTCATTGTATGGATTATGTAAGGTCGTTTTGCTGTGTGTGTGTGTGTGTGTGTGAGATGAGATGAAAGACTTATTTCATAACCAGACTGACATCAAAGATGTTTGTTCTTTTTATTTTTAGTACACCACAGTGAAGTCAGAGTTCATTTAACTGTGAAGAAGGTACAAATGCAACCAAAAGGACCCATGAACACTACACACTTCTGTTGTATTATTTAACCAGAAAATCCACTCAATCTTTTGTGAGGGAAACATTATCAAGACAACAGAGTTGAAGGAAACAATTCGTGCGTTCGTGTGTGCGTGCATGAGTGCTTGCGTGCGTGCCTGTGTGCGGCTAACTCACGGGCACGGCAGAACCGCAGATGTAAATGTAGATGAATGTGTGGTCTGTGGTGTTGAACAGAGGAACTAGGATAGAAGGAGGAACATCTTGGTGCGATTGTGTTTCAACATACGTAACATTTAACATTAAAAAAGTGCAACTTCCTACCGTAGCTCCTCCATAAAAGAGCACCTGGACCTCGTAGACAAGTCTTCTAGTTTGTCAAATGAAATCACCCCCTACTGTTTTACTGCTGGCTAGTATTGATTATTTCTTGTATATTGTATGTATGTCTTGATGAGTTGAATGCACAGCTTAGGATCACAATGGAAACTTTTTGGGTTATCCTTAATAGCATTATTGTATAACTGTACT
Source organism: Protomyctophum parallelum (assembly GCF_964188405.1). Lineage (NCBI taxonomy): Eukaryota > Metazoa > Chordata > Actinopteri > Myctophiformes > Myctophidae > Protomyctophum > Protomyctophum parallelum. The sequence continues at coordinate 65,618,973 of NC_139697.1, forward strand.
GAACCTCCTGTATCCAATCCGCTAACCTAGCAGGGAGTGGGATTGAACGGAGTCGGGTCGTGCATTACATGCATGGGGATATATTTCTGAAACAGCCTATGATGATCAGCTTTTGGTAGTAGAGGGACGGCAGTGATGTGCGTTTCAAAGCGTTTCTCCTCAGTCTCTCGCTCATGTCTTTGTCCTTCCCCTCGCCTCCCTCCTCCTCTTCCTCATTCATGAGGATGCCGAGGGCGGGCCAATCTGTGGGCCTCCGCCAGACACGACCGACACAGCCAAAATAATGTCGTATCTCCAACTCTCCATATTTAAATGGAGAGTAATTTTTATGACTATTTTTTTAACATATAACGTTAATTAGTAATGCCTTTCTACTGCACAAAAGTAACTAGAAAAAGTGCCCTTCCGGGCACAGGTCTCCACCAGGTTCTCCACAGATCCGTGCAGTTAGAGGTAAAAACACTTTTCGGCCAGTTATAGCGCCACCTTGAGGCTGAGTTGAAATTGTTCATGTGGCATTTCGTCCTCGGCCTAGTGGGAATGTGGGTGCACAATTTCACGGAAATCACGCGATGTGTTCATGATTTGCAGCATTTTGTTTGAAACTGAGCACTCCTGTGAACTTTGGAAGCCAATCTTAACCAATCAGGATGGAGTCTGATAAATCTGAAAGACCCGTTTCGTTGAATGGCTCTAGAGAGACTGTGTACCAATTTGCGTGATGTTTGGACAAAATCTGTAGGTGTACTGTGCAAAAACTTGTTTTGAACAAAGCGGCCTCCTGGTGGCGCTATAACAGGCCGTTCTGGAAAGTTTGGGGCAGAGGTTCATCGTTGGCATCCAGGGAGTGTGTGTGCAAAATATGGCATCGACCGGGTTAACGGTGGCCGAGATTAGCTGTTCACGGACACACGGACGGACGGACGGACGGACACACACACGGACGGACGGACGGACACACGGACGGACGGAGTGCAAAACATACTCTCCCCACATGCCTTCGGCCTGGTGGAGACAATAAATAGGAGATCTGCAAGCTCACAACTCATTGCCTCTATTTTTTCAACAAGAATTGATGAACATCAATTAATTCCCAGCTGCAGAATTGTGCTATGAAATGAAATATCTGTGTCTGTGTATTTGTGTGTGTGGAATCGATAAATACATCTACGAGAGTCTACATTTTAGGCTAGTTATGGATCCGTTTGGTTGTATTTGTACACTCTCAGGTAGCCCATTCTCCACCATCATATATCGCACCTCATGCACAGCTGTCGGTTGTAGTGTTGACATAGGATTGGCAGGTATAAAGAGTTCGGCACGGGGGTCCGTGGTAGTATGCGTGGGGGTCAAATGTGTAACTGTCTGTTACCCATTAAATCAGCGGGTCTACTCATGCAGGTCTGCTCACGGTAGGCCACTAGGCCACTGTTTAGCTGCACTCCACAGTTTGGTCTATAGTGACCCTAAAGAACTTTTGAGGCGACATGGCGGCATCCGGATTATTATTTCTATCTTTTTTTTACAACAATTTCTAAATGGATTTTATTGTTTATAATGCCGGATGCCGTCTGATGCAAAATGATTATGGTGTGTAGACGATGGATTATTGGTTGGATGATAGAACGTATCGGAGCGTGTTTGTGTGTGCAATCTGTGTGTGCACACCGCATCAGGGCGTTTAGACTATGGGTTTAGTCGTTTAGACGATGGGTTGTTGCCTCTAAGGTTGTTGTTGGCTGCAATGCTGTCCCATTGGCTTAGAAGTCACCTAGAGACGATGCAGCCAGAGAGCACCAGAGATCGAATATTGACCAGCTGTGCTTACACAGCAGCTGGTAAAAAGGAACTGTTTTGAACATATAAGGTTTCCACCCGACAGCAACAATGTATACTTTCTCATAACCATAACACGTCACTCTCTCTCTCTCTCTCTCTCTCTCTCTCTCTCTCTCTCTCTCTTTCTCTCTCTGTAGTGAATGGGACAGCAGTCAGTCAGACGTCATCTACCCCTCATTCGGGGAAGTCACCCAGCCCTTCTCCAATCAGTCCGGAGAGCCTCAGTCGACGCAAGGTATGATGCACGTCTGCAATACTTATTCATGCATTTCCACATGAACAGAAGTATGATAATGCCTTGCACAAAAGACATTTAAACACTGCCAATGCAGTCAGACAACAGGAAAACAGCCTGTTGCAAAGTGCCTAGACCCCAGAACATTGTTACATAGTTGACAGGTCAGACACAGCAGACATCAATCATGGATAAATTAAACAATATGTCCTACTTCTATAACAACTGATACTGAGCAGTACCTTACCAACTGTGTGGCCCTCCTTTTGGAGAGGCCGGCCATTAGTAAGCGGCAGCCCCTTGCAACCAACCAACTCGCAATCTCGCAAGCAACACGTGCCCTAGGGCAGGCCACCAAAAAAAAAAAAAACTAAAACTTTGCATTAGTAGCCTAGCTGTGAGATGCACAAACACAAACACACAACATTTTATAACCTAAACCTTCTATGTTCTCAGGATATGGACATGCCCGTGACCGAGCATAGGCTGACCTCATCTTAAAGTCCTCCCCCCCCCCCCCCCCCCCCCTAGAACAATATGGAGAAAACTACAAATCCTTTAGTGTCTCAGAAGGGGGAGGAGGGGTCTAACCTCTGACCTGACACACCGCCGCTGCTCCGGGGGTTCTGGAAATGGCAGGCTCATGTTAGGATCCTCAAATTTGTACCTGTTTTTTTTTTGTTTAGTTTTTTAGTCTCTGTCCCTTTTACCCCTTCATAACATACATAATGCTTACGGAGTTCTTTGCATTGTATTACCCTGACTGTTAATTAAACTCTGAGAGTGTATGCGTTGAGTGTGGAGTGAAACGTTGCAAAAAATGTAAACAAAGAAGTGAACGTGGTCTCCGTGGTAAGTGTGCGGCGCTTTATGGAGGATCGGTGACCGTTAGTTTCTCCAGAGGTATACACAACACCCTCTGCGAAGGTGCTCCGACAAATTTTTGTCGTTTTGGCCTCACTATGACACGTCATTCAAACCACACATTGAACGTTACAGGTCGATGTTGTTCCCTTTTGTACACTCTCAGAGTTTTTTTCTTTTTCTTTATATTTTCGTCCCACGATTTTGCATGAGAAGTCCAAGCCTCTGGATTTAACATAAAGTAGTAGCTGCCTTCGGTAGCGAGGCAGTGAGTGATGTCATTATGAGGCGCCATCATTATAATGAAATGATAATGAAACGTCTCTCATTATTCACTTTAAATAGAAGATAGTTCTTCAAGATCTATCTTGCTATCTTGTCGAAAACTGTGCGTATTACTGCGAAAACACAGCATTTATTGGCATTTTAAATTATTGTTATTCATTCACAGTAATACGGTAACAATTTGAAAATATATTTTATATTGATAATGTTGATAAATTACATTAAAAATCGGATGATGTAATCTATGATTATTATTGATTGAAAAGAGGGTCATGTTTTGTATTACCCAATTCCCCCTTTTTTTTTACGTGACGGGTCCAAAAAATAAGGTCCCACTCCAATTTGTATTTCTCCTTTTATTTAAGTCAGGAAGTCCCATTGAGTTGAGAAGATGTGAAGGTGTGTTTTTAACATTGTTTTTTCATGTTGGGAGAGCAGGACACCTTAATGCTGTTCACTGTAGAGAGGATTAACACACACACACTCTGCACTGGTTGTCCAAGAAGGAGCATGCAACTCAAAGGAAAACATGAGGGTGTGTGTGTGTGTGTGTGTGTGTGTGTGTGTGTGTGTGTGTGTGTGTGTGTGTGTGTGTGTGTGTGTGTGTGTGTGTGTGTGTGTGTGTGTGTGTGTGTGTGTGTGTGTGTGTGTGTGTGTGTGTGTGTGTGTGTGTGTGTGTGTGTGTGTGTGTGTGTGTGTGTGGGGGGGGTAGTAGTAGTTTTATTTATTTATTTATTTTTGGGTCATGATTTTAACATAACATTAATCATACTGTACGTACAATAGATATCTATTGGCCAAACATCCAAAGCTTATTTTGAGTTATGGAGGATTTATGCCTGATTAATACTTTATTTCTGAGCCGATGTTATGCACCAATTAGCAGATGTACATGTTCACAACTCTGTTGCATAGTGTCTTGTAGATCATCTGTTTTGGCAATCTATGACTATGAGGCATGTGATTAATCGTTAAAAACAAATCCCTCTGTCAAGTATAGTAAAATCAACGTGTGTGTGTGTGTGTGTGTGTGTGTGTGTGTGTGTGTGTGTGTGTGTGTGTGTGTGTGTGAGAGAGAGAGAGTGATCAAAGCACTGGTATTAATCCAGTGGTTGACAGTAATGACGGTTAGCCCGTCAAATCAACCTACCTCAATCCTAACGAAACATTCTCACAGCGGGTCTTTAAGTTGTTGATGCTCTAAGCGGCTTCTGGTTCCTGTGTTTCTCATAACACACACACACACACACACACACAGTATATCGTTGCTGGTGGGCAGAAACCTCTTACAGTATCTCCATATTCTCACTTGCCTGCCTTTGGCGTAGATCTGCGTAATTTTAATTAATCTGAGTGTGCGTACGTGTGTGCAATGCATGTCATACTGAGTCAGTGTGTGTGTGTGTGTGTGTGTGTGTGTGTGTGTGTGTGTGTGTGTGTGTGCAGCAGCAGCCGCGATAGAATCATCTATTTGCTTAGAAATGGTGTCTCCTATATACTGTAGGGTCTCATGGCACTGTGGCTCTCCAGCAGGCAGAATGAATGGATGTATTGAGAAGCCGGTCCCCCAGGCATTCCAGACGAATACCGAGCACCCTTCCTACACTGATGTGACAGGCTGGTTCAGGCAGGGTCAGATCAGCCCAGGTCACAGCTCCTGCAGGGCGCTGCGACTGCCATCGCTCCCCATGCATGCAGATGAGGGCCCGTGGAACAGTGTTGCCAGATCTTGCAAAGAAATATTAATGCAGTCAGGGCTACGAAAACACGCACAGAAGAAGCGTCTAGGCCACTTGAGCATACAGTCGACTCACACGGCTATTTGAAAATAGCCGGTCTACAAGCTGTGTGAGCTTTGTGGATCTGCTTAATTAGGTGGAATGTTTTTGAAACATTTTAAATACACAAATCTTGTATGGCGGCGGTCTCTGGCACAAAATAATTTCGGATGGGGGCGTCTCCGTGGATTAATTTGGGGGTCCGAGCCCTTGACATGAAATGTCAATATACAAGTCCCAATATACAGTAAGCAAATACACTTTAGAATCAAGCCCAAAAGCACAACCCGCAACTACTGTACCAATAACATTGGTATTATTTGCAAGCGACTTTACATAAAAACAAGCCCAAAGTGGCTTATAATAACTAAGCGGACTTGGCAACACTCTGTAGTGTGAAAATGGGTCACGCTTTGAGAAGGTGGCTCATTTGAATGTGCAAAGGGAAAAAGGCAGAGACACATGCACCTCTCTCTCAGGCCATTAGATTCAAGTTGAGACTTCCTCTGAACAGAAAGGGATGCTAAAGGACGACGTCACCCATTTTCAACCTATCTTCATATAATTGCTTCTCACTAATGCTAATGCTTTAAAACAATGTCTACTCTGTGTTTCATAGGAGGGCTGTGGACACTTCAGAAACCCAGAAACCAGTGACATCATCAATAGGCTTTTTCAGATTTCAGATGTTAGATTTTTGTATTAACGTGAGAACAATGACTTCCATTATAGCATTCTAACTTTCCCAGGAATAGAAAGCCTGCAGTTTCTATTAGTTTGTATTTCCCATCGATGATGTCACTGGTAGGCAGGTTTCTGAACTGTCCACAGCCCTCTGAGACACAGACTCGGTAGACAATTGTTTTTACCATAATTATAATGAGCATTAGTGAGAATGAGCATCAGTGAGGAGGACCAATTATATGAAGATAGGTTGAAAATGGGTGAACTGGTCCTTTAGGGGTGAACCTTATGCTTAGTTACTAGACAAACGGTCTCTCCCACTGACTAAGCTACGGCCGCTTCTGAGTAGAGTGGATACAAGTAACACTGACCATCTGACTCTTTATATCTCGCACTATTTGAGAGCTCGCTGCTGTAGAAGTTTAACTCAAACTGCCTAGGTATTGAATTCAATGGAGCGTGTTTCTACCGTGTTAGATGACTCATGGCTCTGTGTTTTTGGTGTGTACACATTTGCCGTGTGTGTACTAACTTACTAAGCTTGCAGTTAGTGCATGGCAGGCCTGCGACAGCTAAGGGCCGGGAAGAAGCCACATGTCCCACATTATCTCCCCTCCACATTCCTCCAGGCTTTACCCCACGGGCTGTCAGCCATCCCCCCCTATGCGTTCCTTCTTCTATCTTTCCTTCTCAGTGATACTGCCCTTGCTCTCCCCTCCCTCTCTTCCTTCATTTCGCCGTTTCATGTGTCCTCTCACTCAGTCTCCCTCCCCTCCTCACTGGAACCTCGCTCCCTACTGCCTAATCTATCGCTGCAGTCAGGGCAGAAAACCCTGTATCTCCCCATATTTAAACTTCTTTTCCTTTTCCTATAAATGAATGCCATACTTTATCATGCTGCTGCTACGTGTCACACAAAAGCAGCCAAATAAAGCAGATGAACAAGCTCACGACATGTCTCGTCACGTAGACCTTCAAACAATTTTCGAAGTCAAACTGCACTGCACTATGTAACTTTCCTTTTCTACCCCGGATTTGAACCCTGTGAAAGTGCTGGAATGGTAAATGGTGCATTTATATAGCGCCTTTTATCCAAGGCGCTTTACATATAGATTGTGCATTACATTCACCCATTCACACACACATTCATACACAGATGGCGGCGGAAACCATCCAAGGCACCAACCTGCACATCAGCGTTCAGTGTCTTGCTCAAGGACACTTCGACACTAACTCTGGGGGAGCCCGGGTTCGAGCTGGCAACCTTGCGGTTACCATCCAGCTACTATACCCCTGAGCCACCGCCACCCCAGAATATTTACCATTTACATAGCGCCTGATGGAGGGGAAAGGAACTGGTTGGAATAACGTGTCCCTTCCACGCGCTACGTCCAACCAGGGAAACTCCCCACTGTCAGGTGTAAAGGAGCAACTTGGACACTCAGGCATGAAGGAAGCATGAGTTCAAGTCCGTTGCTCTCCCCAGGTTGGCGGAGGGTGTGTAGAGCCCAGGATCACATTAGATAATTGACACAGGGGTGAAAAATGGGTTACAAAATCGTGGGATAAAAATTATAAGGGAGAGAATATTTACCATTGAGGGGCGCCCTGCGTCCGAAACGTTTGAGAAATGACAGAGTTACCCTCTATCCCTCTACTGTACTGTAATGTACTGTCACTGTACTGTACTAGCACACCCGAAATCATCATATATACAGTTAATATGTGCGTGTGTGTTAGGTTGCGCACAGGTGGTGAAAAACAACCATACTGTTTTCGTGCTCAGACGCACCCACCCAGCCACCCACACACATAGCTCTGTGACTAAACAGTAACTATGTTGGATCCAATGGAACACTTTTTTTTTAAGTTTAAACATTTTGGACATACAAGGTTTCCAGTGGAAAGTGAAGGGTCTACTCACTGTATAGAAGCGTATTAAGCCTGGCTGGGAGGATTTACTCTGTGTTTTGTGCTATAGAATAGTGCTAAGCTTCTTTTGGGAAGTCGGTGGTTCAGACCTGGATGCTCACTCACTACATTGTTGTTGTTTGTTCTCGTTTCTGTTTGATCTCATTCCCTGGTTCTTTTTTTGTAATGCTTGCTTCTTTCTGCCCCTTCTGGAGTAGACATGAATGCATGAAAACCCAGGCGTGTGCGCAAACATAGACACACAAACAGAAGTACTGCAATCGTTCACACGACATCCGTATTACTTGGTTTTGTTGTATTGCAAAATGCAAATTACACAGCAGCATATAACACATGTACCACGTGCGCAAATACACACACACTAGCACAAACACACACACACACACACACACACGCACACACACACACACACACACACACACAGACAACTGAAAATAGGACAGCAGATTGTAGAGAGTAAAGAATTCTGTTTTCTAGTACACAGCGTCTGCAGTTGTATTCTATTTTTCTCTAAATGTGTCTGTGTCTGTGAAGTGAACAGAAATATACATACAGTAAATGTGAGCAAACAGCCAGTGAAACGCTTCCAACAATAACACAATTGTGTTACACAAGTGGTCCCAGAGATTTTTTTTCCTATAAAAAATGGGTCCTTGAATTGAGAATCCCTGATCTCTGGTCCAAACGTCGATGTGTCACGTCACCTCACGGGGAGTGGGACTCACATTAAGGTCACTTTGAGACTTCTTCCATGCAGCCACTGAAGTGAAGTAGGTCACTGTCACCATGCAGGCCATCATCCATCACAGCAGGCCTTCCTCCTCCACACGTTAGCTACGCTCAGCTAGCCACATGGAACGACTAGTTAGAACCACTTATGCTACTTTGTCTTGTGTTTACTAGTTGGTGCCTTGCATGGTTTCCACTGCCATCGGTGTATGAATGTGTGTGTGAATGGGTGAATGTAATGCACAATCTCTGTAAAGCGCCTTGGATAAAGGCGCTATATAAATGCACCATTTACCATTTACCATTTACTTCAAAAACTATATGCGTGTTTGTGAATGGGCTATAGAAGCATATCGTTTATATATATATAATTATTTATTAAAAGCCAAAAAAAAATTTACCCCCTTTTTCTCCCAATTTAGTTGCTATGCCAATTTATCCCTCCCCACTCAACATGTCTGTGTTGTTATCACTGCTGTTGTATCCTACTGGCTCACCTGCCAGTGAGGAGCCTCCACCAGGAGGACGTATAACCTTCTCCTCCCGCCCAACACTCCCCGCTGTCAGGTGCCCCCCCCCCCCCCAGCCCGTATAGGAGTACATGCAATGGCAATTATCACCCTCCCTGCCAGGCCTCCCTCCCTCGCCCCGAACGCTGGCCAATTGATGCCCGACAAAGCCGGGTGCACCACAGTGGATCAGAACCCACAACCTCCATGGTGGTGGGCAGAAACGTTACCACTGTGGATCAGAACCATAGACTGTAAACAATATGGACAAAGCGTTCCCCGGGTCTAACATGAACGTAAAATGAAGCCTGTCAGTCCTTGAATTGTAAATCGCCATCTTTCTAGATCCGTTTTGGCCCAGCTGGCCATTGGCTGGCCCAGACAATGGCCCTTCTTATTAGTTGGTTTTTATTTTGACTCGAGTGGGTGGGGAATCCCGATCATAGACTGTAACGGTAGCCACTCAGAACATACAGCCCCTCAGAACATACGCGACTTTATGGTAATTTTTTTAATAAATGGGACCATAATTTTCCAAAAAGTATATTATGACATTAGAAATGAGACTTTAAACTAGTGACTGGAAGCAGAAAGTATTCATGACCATGTTTATTAAGGTAATACAGTCTAGGTGAAATTGGGCCCAAATACATGGACTTCTATGGGGTTTTTTTTGGGCCCAATGACAGCGCCACAACAGGCCATTACCATTATATGAACTTTCAGGAAATCCCGATTTCCTTAGTGGCTTCACAAAATATCTGTCTGACTGCCCCCCTGATCAGAACCCACAACCTCCATGGTGGTGGGCAGAAACGTGACCACCCTCTTATCTCCATTCATTTATCTCCATTAACATCAAAAGTAGCAGATATATAGATCAGCTCGAAACACGTTGCTTTTGCTCATTTTGAATGTGAATCCTGAAAAGTAACAGTTTTGAACAACCAACAGTGACGACATGTTCTCATATTGTACTGTACATACAGTAATACAGTACAGTGACTACAGTGACCCAGTTTCTGTTACACTTAACGAGAAGCCTAAAAGGCTGATCCAGTATCCATTATGTCTAGCCTTTCCCTCCATTCACACACACACACACACACACACACACACACACACACACACACACACACACACACGCACGCGCAAGAAAAAACACATACTATAGGTAAAATATGCACTTGTAACACCTTTCACAAACAAACAAAGCAGTAACTACACATAATCCCATTTGAGTTTGTTCTTTTGTTTTTTTGGGAGGAGAGGAGGATTGTGAATGCACAGAAAAGACCACTGGTTCATGGTGCGTGTGTGTGTGTGTGTGTGTGTGTGTGTGTGTGTGTGTGTGTGTGTGTGTGTGTGTGTGTGTGTGTGTGTGTGTGTGTGTGTGTGTGTGTGTGTGTGTGTGTGTGTGTGTGTGTGTGTGTGTGTGTGTGTGTGTGTGTGTGTGTGCGTGTGCGTGTGCAGATCTGCTATTTTTTATTTTTGGAAGAGCCAAAGTATAAACTGTCCTGGTCTTAATGGTTACATTTTGGGATCTCTGTTTTTAGGAGCCAGACAAGCATGTTTGCGTGAGGGTGAACCAATACAAAAGTATCTAAAGTTTTATTGTGTTTAGGATCAATCACTGTTGAGAATAGTATAGGGAGCTTAAGTACCCATTGTGCATTCCAGACAATTGCACGTTAATGTGCAAAACAATACACAGATTAATCAGTTATATTAAGTGTCATGTCCATGGTCCGTTGAATTGCATGCTCCTCTTGTTCATTCTGTAATTTATGTTGGGTGATTCATAATATCAATTTGTGCGTGCATGCAACTTGTGCGTGCGTGCGTACGTGTGTATGAAAGTGAGTGAGAACTAACAATGTGTGTGAATATTGTTTCATTAATTTCATCTGTGTATGTTGTATGAAGCATGCATTATTTGGACATTCCGATCATGTACATTTTTCTCGTTCCCTTGTGTTTATTCATCAGTCAGTGGAATGGTTGTTGTGCGGTTGGTTTTGCTTGCTGTTAACACCAGCCAATAAGCATGGCAGCGCTACGCAGGAAAACACTGGCCATGCCAGTGCGATCTCATTACTAAGAACTCTGCCTTGCCAAACGAAACAATAACCAACCAATAACCCTGCAAATGTGAAAACACGCTGTATATACTGTACATCGACCCATCGCTGTAACCGATGCGTCGCATGTGAAGCGTGCATGCACAAGTGCAGTGGGCATTTCATGGTTCGTATTTAAAATATAGGCATATACATCATCCAGGTATTGTGAGAATGCATGTTTCAGTCATGTTTTATTCTCTGAAACGGTAACCGGAACGCTCGCCCCAAGACACAGTCGCTGCCTTTTACTGAGGTTACGTTTACGAATAAGGTTATGTTTAGGCACAGTTTTACTGAGGTTATGTTTAGGATTAAGGTTAGCATAAGGCCTATAGTTTTACTGAGGTTACGTTTACGAATAAGGTTATGTTTAGGCACAGTTTTACTGAGGTTATGTTTAGGATTAAGGTTAGGTTAAGGACGCCACATTTGACCCGTGGCGAACGTGTTTTTGGCCGAGCGTTCTTGTATTCTCCCAAACCACCACCACCACCTCAACGAAATATCATGTATTATAGGTTACAGTATATGATGTGATGCTGCCTCCTCTTTTAGGCTTGTTTTTTGTTTTGTTTTGTTTTTGTCTTGATGAATGTACCATCTTGTGTTGGCAGAATATGTCTTCATTAAATTAATTGTCATTCATTTTCATTCTTTTGTGTGTATTTTTGTTACGTTGTTCATTCATTGTTTCAGTGTGTGTTCATTGATCCTCATCGAACGTCATCTCCTGTTTGTGTGTGTGTGTGTGTGTGTGTGTGTGTGTGTGTGTGTGTGTGTGTGTGTGTGTGTGTGTGTGTGTGTGTGTGTGTGTGTGTGTGTGTGTGTGTGTGTGTGTGTGTGTGTGTGTGTGTGTGTGTGTGTGTGTGTGTGCGTGCGTGCGTGTTATTAACTACACTTGTACAGTAGAATTTGAGAAAGACCAATGGTTGTTTTATGGATAAACGGTTTTAAACTGTTTTAGAGTTCTTACTATGACTGAGTTATACTCTCAAATATCATCATGTATGTGTTTTGAGCTTGTACTTTAGGGTTAGGTTAAAATTGACAAAAAGGGTAATAAGAATAGCATTTATAAAACTGTCTTCACAAGTATAGTATTAGTAACCCCAACGTTCTTTTTTTTAGATCATATCCCTTAGGTACATGAAACCAGATGGTGAACAAGTGACAATTACTGTCCACAAAACATTGCTACCAGTCTCTACAAGTAAGGGTGAATGCCTCTTCAAAACATAATTTTGTAAGCATAGCTAGTCTGACTCACTACTCGCTCAGTGAGTGTCATATCTTCCAATTTAGTTGTTCATTTATAACCGTATATATTTATTTCTTCAGGATTGGTTTTCTAAGCTCTGTAAAATTGCTGATGGGCTATTTCAGCGGTGTCGTACAACATAGTGTTTGACACTTATTATTTCAATCAAATGTTGCTCTCCTAGCTATTAAGTGCCTTGCTCTTGTCTGACTGGGGCTTTGAACTGGGAACCTTTCGGTCACAACAAGGAACAAGCTGAATCCTCTCTCTCTCTCTCTCTCTCTCTCTCTCTCTCTCTCTCTCTCTCTCTCAAGAAGCTTCACTCAAGCACATTCATTCATATTCTTAGCAGCCTGACACAGACACCGCTTCTGTTCTCAATTGCGTTTCACTTATACTTTATTGGGATAGTCCAAGCCACCGCCATCATCCTAGTTCTTATTTTCCCCTGAGGGGTCTGTCATCACGTTCCTGTGATTCCCCAGGATCCCTAGTCGATGAAGAAACAATGGGAGAATTAATGTCACGACTGTCCCAGTAACTATCCCCGCTGGCAGTCACTGTGGAGCAGGGAGACAGAATCCTCCACACAGATGAGATGAGACAGTTTTGATGGATTCTGTTCCTTGTTCCACATTGCCAGTTCTCCATGTGCTACTGCGCTATACGCTGCCCACCCTCACTGTCGTTCCGTGGTGGAGGGTGCCCATCACATGCCTCTTCTGATGGATGCACACGGACCCCGATGTGGTACCGTGGAGGGTGTCTCTTCTGATAGAAACACACAGAGTCACCGACTGTTTCTCCTCACCTGATGGTGGAGGAGTTACTGCAATGTAGAAATACTTTGTGTGTGTAAGTGAAAGTGAAAGTCCGGAATTTACTTGAGTAAAGATTTACTTGAGTAAAAGTACAAAAGGATCGTTATCAAGTAGAAAGTAGTCATTATGCAAGTTTTCAAAAGTATAAGAATCCTTCGATAGCATAAATAGCAGCTCTACTAGCTCACGATGCGACACATTGTAACTATCTTCTCCTACCAAGACATACTGTACACGAGGGCTCTCACACCATCCTGAACCTGGATCTGTTACTGAGCTGCGCCCCAGACCAACTGAGAGAAGTATTAGCTCAACGAGCAGCGCTGTGCGTGCGTGCATGCCTCAAAATGTATATATCAATAATAGGCTATAATCTATCTTCGAACAGGTATAAGACAAGAATCAGAAGCCAGAACAAGTAGCGAATCATGACCATGTTTGTTCCACCTCCAGCTGTGTGAAGGAGGTTAACAGCAGTGTAATTATTACACAACAGCCTGGAACAGAAGCCAGAGAGAGAAGAGAAGGGAACAATAATACAGCATCATAGTGGTGAGGTGTTACACAACACAGTGATATAAGCTGTTACTCAATTAGAGTCTTCATGGTGCGCTCCTGTAACTGTTAATCTTCTGACACCTCGTAGCCTGGGACCATTTTCAGGTTTCTGATCCAGTCCGGAGCGGATGATAACTTACGTCATGTTGTAGTCGCTGGTTTGTGTCATCAGGCTGGAACCCAAACTGGAACCCCAATTAATTCCCCGGGGTCAAGGCCATCGTCATTTTAGGGCCTACCCAATAAAAGCCTTGATGCGGCGTATGAATCCGTTTCTTCAAGTACTGTACTTCTTCGAATAGTTCGTTTGGTATATCCATATTTTATTCCAACTCGTATAGCGACTGGCGAGACTAAAACAAACGGGGGACGCTGAAAAACTGGAAGCACTTTAACACTGTTTTTATCATCCAGTCTAGACCACGCCTTGACCGGATCACGTGGGCCATTTTGGAACGAACGCCAGGCTTTCCTCTGAGGCGGAAAGTCTGGTGATGCTAGGTTAACATAAATCTAGCATGGCCCTCAGCACTTGGACTGCATGGGCATTGGCACATGGTGAAAGAAGAACTACTATAATTGTACTCAGTAGTCCATGCAGTCAGTCTAATAACAGTGATACAGTGCAAAGCGTCAATCTGAGGGAGAAACAGAGGGGCATCTTATATGTTTTCACATTAACACAATTTCATCAACACAGTTTCTGTCTGGCGTGTTAGTGCTGCGACCCGGAGGCTGCACATCCACTGTGACTCATGCAGTCTGACCTTTTATTTATTTATTTCATTACCTCTCTCTCTCACCCTGTGTGCCGGCTCCTCTGCACCTGTTAGAGACCAGGTCATGAGCAGATGGCGGTGATGATGAAACCCACCTGAACTCATTTGCATTTTATTTATGTATTTATTTAATCTTTAGCTATTTACCCCTTTTTCTCCCCAATTTAGTCGTTATGCATGCCAATATAAGGGCCTTTCTCGGCCCCACCCCTCTCCCATTTGTTTATATTGTGTTTAGGATCCAAGATGGCCGCAGCACCAGGAGGGGGTGGGGCGAAGGTGAGCGGGCGGGGTCGACATACGACCTTACTGGGCTGCATTCAAGACACGTGCCTTGTGTCTGACACCAGACTTGTGTCTGAACACAGCTTTGATGGATGTGTTCTGCCCCCCTCCCCCCATCAAACAAAATGTTTGGTCAAACCATATGGGCTTCCATTGGAAATGCATTGGAGCGGCCATTAAACACAAACACAAGACAGGTGTCTTGAATGTGTGAATGCAGCCCAGTAAGGGCATATGTCGACCCCACCCGCTCACCTCCATCCCACCCCCTCCTGGTGCTGCGACCATCTTGGATCCTAAACACAATATAAACAAATGGGAGAGGGGTGGGGCCGAGAAATGCCCTGTCTGCTGTATCCTATATTGGCTCACCTGCCAGTGAGGAGCCCCCACCAGGAAGACGTAGAGCCTTCATCCTAATACTCCTCCTGCCCAACCAGGTCCCACCCCAGACCATGACAAATATCACCCTCCCCGCCCGGCTTTGTGTTGTGTTGTTGTGTGCTGTGCTGTGGTGCATTAGGGCTAGGGACCCCATAACTATATTTATCCATATTTTATACGTTAACTACTCAAAGATAGCAGATATGCAAGCTCGCAGCTCGGCACAAAGCAAGCTTGTACATCTGCTATTTTTGAACATGTTCAAATGATGTTGATGACCTCGAAAGTGTTTGAAAAATGTTTAGCCTTCTCTTCTGGGAGGGGGGAGGGGGGGTAGATTGGCTATTTTTAGTACTTCGTAATTTTTTATTTTTTATTCATAGATTTAGATTTCTTTCTTTTTTAATCATACAATTATATTCATTTAAAAAAAGGTCAGATATATGTTTTTTTATTTTGAAATGTAGGAAAAGAAAATGGGATTTTTACCTCGAGTTGTGGTCTTTGACCCACAAATGGGTGCCGAGCCACTGTTTGGGATCCTGGCTGCCACACAACACACTGCTGCCAAACCAGGCTGATGGATTACTGCCAACCTGGCCAGACAGGCAGCAGCGTAGCGCTGGGTGCTACACCTCTCCGGCCATGTGTGTCTTCTCTTCACTTTGGCTCTCTTTGTCTACATAACCGTCTCTCTCTCTCTCTCTCTCTCTCTCTCTCTCTCTCTCTCTCTCTCTCTCTCTCTCTCTCTCTCTCTCTCTCTCTCTCTCTCTCTCTCTCTGTGTGTGTGTGTGTGTGTGTGTGTGTGTGTGTGTGTGTGTGTGTGTGTGTGTGTGTGTGTGTGTGTGTGTGTGTGTGTGTGTGTGTGTGTGTGTGTGTGTGTGTGTGTGTGTGTGTGTGTGTGTGTGTGTGTGTGTGTGTGTGTGTGTGTGTGTGTGTATGTGTATCTGTCTGTCTGTTTGTCTCTCTCTCTTCTCTCTTATCTCATTTGAGACACAATGTACAAAACCAGCCAACCTCCCGACCTGCACACAGACAGGAAATTGCCATATATATATTCTATCTCCATACTGGAGGAGGTGTCATAAGCACTGCTCTCTCTCTCTCTCTCTCTCTCTCTCTCTCTCTCTCTCTCTCTCTATCCATGGTGTTTCCATAGAAACAGCACTTTGTTTTCCCTCTGTGGCAGGAAGACGGAGAGAGGTAGTAGAGAGATGGAGTGAAAGCCAGAAGTGAGGAAGTAAACAAGACGCCAGTCAGACCTCGGTGGCTGATTGCCACAAATAAGGACTGATTTTGTCAACAAAAAATAACATCGCCCTGTGAAGTCTGTAAATGTATTGTTTATGTTAGATTTCTGTTATTTTAGTTTTAGTGACTTGGCATTTTGGAGGGTTTTTTGTAAAAAATAAAAGGAAACGGATTTCAGATCATGATGATAAATAGCCACCAAAATTACTAAATGCTCAAAATAATAATAATAGCCGATCTACAGATCTAGAATTCAGGCTTCTTGGGGTGCGATCTCTGAGCCCTCCATCGTCGCTTCCAGTCATCCCGGTTCTCCATACATCTGGCCAGTTCGTTGGTACTTTGCGCTCCTGCATCGATCTTGAGTACATCCATGTATGTTAGTTTGGGACGTCCTTGTGATCGATGCCCGTGTGTTCCCAGAGCACCAGTTTGTTGGCTGGCAGTTCTTGATGTCTTTGGCAGTGTCCTGCTAGTCTCATTCTCCTGGCTGCTATTTTCTGGCTGGTATTCTCTCATACTACAGAGTCTTGTTAGTAACATGTACAGTCTTGCTGATGTTACTGCACACAGTATTCTGGTGTAGCACCGTCAAGGGTTGGCTCCACCGTTGCGTAGAAGAAGCTGAGTTTAATTTGACCTGGGAGATTGGAGTTCCATAAACTGGTCATGCTATTCAAGGCCCTCCATGCCTTCCTCACTTTGAGGTCTTGCTCGGTTGAGTTGACCCATGGTCAACTTGAGTTGACCCACTAGTTAACCCACTAGGCGATAGCCTAGTGGTTAAGGCTCATACCACCATACCATTCCAGAGCCAGACGACCTATGCTGGGTGTCAATCCGCGTTTTCCTCTTACTCTTCCACTGTACTATATCCAATAAAGGTCGGAAAGCCCTAAAAGTGACGATGTTGTCGGACTAATACCTGTCGGACTCTTAGTATGTCTAACCAAAGTCTGCACACCCTTCAGGTGGCTGGCTTACATTGAAAATGAATGATAGCCCGAATAATATATGAGCAGGACATTTGGGATCCAGGACAAGCAAAGCCTCAGTAAAACCAACGTTATGCAAGCATGCATGCAACACAAGAGTCCTGACTCACACGCATGAGCACTCACTCACCTCAGAACCCGCTTGGGTTTCCAGGTCAGTGCTAGAAGTAGGGGGGAGGGAGGGCTTGAGAATCACACAACCTGTGAGTTCAGATTTCTTCAGTCACACTTTAAAACGAGGTGCCATTTAAAGTAGGACTGCTGGAACAGCAGACATTCTACTCTACTTTAATCTGCAGAGTCTGAAGAACAGACGCATGCTGAAGAACGGTCACCATCCTCAACAAAACAGTGTAGGGCAAGAGTAGAGACAAACACGGAGGATTTCATCGTGCGTATAGTACGAGATGATTTTTTACGAGAAAAGAAATAGAGAGATATGCAGTTACTCCCCAACAACAACAACAACATTCTCTTCAGGTGGAAACCAGTGGAGAATAGAGAGGCGAGAACAGGATTGTGAGGTGACAGACAGACAGACAGACAGGCAGACAGGCAGGCAGGCAGGCAGGCAGACAGACAGACAGACAGACAGACAGACAGACAGACAGACAGACAGAACAGTATCTTGTTCTCCCTTCCATTTACAGTCCCAACTAGACCACCGTCTCCTCCACACCACACCACCCCACTTCGGTTGCTTCCATGACAACCAGATGGGGAGAGAGGGGGGGGGGGGGTTAGGAGGTTAGGGATGTAATGAGTTTTCAGACAGATGCTGCATCTCAAGTGCTCTCTTCTCTCTCTGCACGTCTTAATAACCTCCTTTACTTAGCAAACAGGATGCGAGCCAGCCACATTTTAAAAACACTTTAATCATGAAAGGCGCTTGTCGTGGACGGATAAGTTGAAAGGGAAAAGATAAGCCCTTTTGGAGAGGGGTTGGGAGTAGGGTGCAGGGAAGGACCCCTAATTGCTTGTTTCCTGTTCCTCTTTTGTAGCGTTTAAAATGCAGAGACGAAAGTAGAAATGTTCAATGGAGAAGGGTTTGTTTTTGAGGTGCTTGATCGTTGATGTGCATTGCTCACATGTCTTTTGATTTCAACTTAATTTAAACCCCAGATCTGCAGGATTTGCTGTGAGCTTGCAGGTCTGATATTTTCAGCTTAAGTAGATGCTGAATACAGAATACAATACGTTAACACTTAATAGGGGATTCACACTGAGACGGACTGAGTCCGTTTCATTCGAACCGTTTCCGAATGCGGTTGCCTGGTCCCCGCTGGCCATGATTCACATTGCCCGAGATGCAACCCGGGTACAATTGCATAACACACTTTGATCATTCAGGTGGCGGTGTGCTTGATGGCTGGCGTGCACGGACACTGCCTTACGAGATCGAAACGTTGGTTTCCTCTATTTACATAATTGTTTGCATCGTGGCTATACTATGCTGCCTTTTTCTTTATCTCCTATATTTATTTTCCAAGGCCAACAGTGTGCTCCCTTCTCCTGTCTATTGGTTTACCTCTCCATGGTCTCCGTATAGGGCTCCCAGGGTTCCTCCGAGTCGTCCTCCTCCACCAAAGTGTCTTCCAGCTCCATGGAGGACGGGGATGCAGAGGCCACTGAGGGTAAGGAGAACCACATAATCACATGTTCTACAAAAAAGTATATCAATACTGCAATGTAGAAAATGCTCTGTCGCAAGTCAAAGTCTGGAATTAAAGATTTACTTAGTAAAAGTAAGTATTGGCATCAAAATGTACTTGTAATGTATTTTCAAACATCTTTGAAAATAGCAGATCTACAAGCTCACAATGCGAATCTTCAAATGGCCAAAATGTAATAGGGCTGAAGCGGTTACAGTTTTTCACGATTGTTAACACACGTTTTTCACACGGCATTCTCAAAACTGAAAACCTCACACACAAAATGCTAAACCCTGACACTACCAAGCATTTTCAGTACAATGAAGTGAAAAATTTAAAACACAATCATAGAAATGGAACACACATGAATGACAATGACTCTGGAGAATGAGCCATTTCTCCTTTTGTAAAATGACTCTGTGTATGCCTACCTTTTCATAGTCAAACAAAACAGCTCACAAATATGCAGCTGACTTTTTTACTGTAAACCAGCCTGCTCAAACCCCACAGAAACATGTTTCAAGTAAAGTACAAAATACCTAAAAAATAGTACAGTACTTAAGAAAATAAATGTATTTAGTTTTTTTCCACCACTGTGTACATGTTCATCCCATCTGATCATCACTCTAAAGCAGTGGTTTTCAACCCTTTTCATATCAACGTCCATTATTCATTCAGCATTTGAGCCACGGACCACCATTTGATGACATTTATCCTCTCAGACCGCAAAACGTAGAATGTTTTGATCAATATAACAATTCTTATACACTAATTATATATTACAGTTCACTATGAATACCTGCAGTCAGTCACACTAAAAGTCAGTCAAGTCAGTCCATCAGTCACGCCCTGTGACACGCTCCATATATGGCCAATACAGAATTCATGTTGATCTGACCTTATCTGACCTCATCAAATTCTCTATGCTCAAGACACTGCCCCCGCTGCCACCCTTAGATCTCCATTATATGGAGCTGACATTACATATGTTGGTCTGATCATTAAACCCTGTACACTCAAGACACGCTCACCTACATCTGCATATATGGAGCCGGCCAACAACTCTACATCTGACCTCACGGACACCAGATTAATAATTTAACTCCTGGCTTCTCAACTGTGCCGTATTAAGAAGCTCTGTTGTTTCAGCGCGACCTCGCCCTTTAGGCCCCCCATGGGCGTCTCACTGGTGTAGACTTCTTGTAAATTAAGTAATGCAGGTCCTCAGCAAAATGTCCTCAGCTTGTACAGATGTGCAAAAAAAGACGGGGTCCGCTGCCAAATATACATATCAATTTGGGGGTCGTTGACACAAAAAGGTTTTGGAGACACTGCTCTTAGGGGCCGCTAGGGCTATACATTAGAAAGTTGAAGTATTGTCTGGTCTATATGCTCCCACAGCTGTAGCAGACATTCCTGTGGACGAGGTTCTGACGGTGCCGTCCTACATCCAGTCACGGTACAAGGTGGGCCGCACGCTGGGCGACGGAAACTTTGCGGTGGTCCGGGAGTGTGTGGAGATCTCCACGGGCCGAGAGTACGCCCTGAAGATCATCAACAAGGGAAAATGCAGGGGAAAGGTAGGCAGGGGTACTGGTAACTAACACACTTTATCACGCGTTATAAGTGCTTGTCATAATAATGCATTCATTTATAACTACCATCTTTACTCACACATAATTAAACTGTGAATGATATGAAGCCTTATAGCATTATAATGCAGTGTACTGTAAATGCAATTATAATGCATTAGACCCGACCTTTAAGTAATGTGTTACCTGGTAGTTAATGCTGTTAATGTGCTGTTAATAATGCTGTTCCACTGAGTTTATAATGCATTTGCGACCAACACTTATAATACCTCATGAACCTTGTTATAAGTTGTTATGCACCAAGAGTTAATGGCGATAGAGTTGTACAAGCTTGTAGATCTGCTATGTTTTATACTTTTGCGTAACGATGTACAGTAGAATTGAAGTGATCATCTTGGGGTCATGTGATCGGTGACATTACGTCGGTGTACTCTGCAGCAGAGTGGTGTAAATTAGGATAGGGGCAGAAAACACTCGAGTGTTCATGCAGTTCGGGAGAGTGACATGGTGGAGTTTTAAATACATTGTTTTCAATGAGAGCGGCGCAGATATCAGCAATTTTAGGCATGTGTGCAACATGACAACTGTCTCATAATGTTTATGTTGTACTTAAACATAAACAGATTTAAGGTCATTAAATATGGGCTGTTGCCTGAGTCCATTGCGGTCTGTCAACTTCCGGTCCAGGGCTTTGTAACTATTCCGCTCCCCATAGCCGACCCTGATAGCCGCACAGAGCCGCCATAAGAAGTGAACTAACTCTCCTTCACTGGCTTTGCTCTGCAGGCCAAAGAGTACACCAACGTGATGTCACTGATCACAAGTTCTAGAATCTGGAGATAAGAGGTTTCTGCCCAACAGCAACAATATCTACTGTTATGAAACTACTTCTTCTTCTCCTCCTCCTCCTCCTCCTCCTGGTGTTAAATGGATGTGTTGACCACCATGAAGGAGCACATGATCCAGAACGAGGTGGCCATCCTCCGGCGGGTCAAACATCCCAACGTGGTCCTGCTCATCGAGGAGGTGGACACGTATGGAGAGCTCTACATGGTTATGGAGCTGGTCAAGGTAGGCTGGCCCGTGTGCGTGTGCGTGTGCGTGTGCGTGTGCGTGTGCAGGCATTCATGTTGGGGTCCTTTCCAGACACCTATCTATCTGTCAGCATCCCATGGGAACCACTCTGCAAAACAAAGCGAAAACAGAGGCCTCTTTTCTTTTGAATTTCAGTCTCAAGAGACTAGTCAGCATCAGGTGCATCAGATGCGAGAACAACAACAGGCAGAACGGAGCGATTCAAACACTCTGGCGTGTTGTTGTTATCTTGCATGCAGCACTATTCATTTAGTCACATAATGAATTCCTTTGCCTTTAAATCGTATTGAAATGAACTTGTAGTGCAGGGACAGAGGCAATAACAAGCACCCAGGGCTGGCGGATAATGGCACAATTGTTATCTATAGGCAGGTGATACATGCTAATGAGACGCACGCACACACGCACGCACATCAGATTTCTTTTTTGAGTATCGAGCTAAAAAGTTTAGGAACCACTGCAATAGAGTGCCGAAGTTCTCACTACAAGCCTGAGTTATATGTTGTTTTCTGTAGCGTGTTAAAAGCTCACAATGTGTCACGCGGTAAGAGGCACTGTGAGCTGTACAGTACGTCTGTCCCAAACCGACAGTCGACCTTACAATGTCTATTTCTGAAATTCCACTATACTAGTGGTGACATGTACCAAACTCCTGACGTCACTCGCTCATCACAGAAGTTTTTCTCTGACCAAAAATAAACCCAGCGATATTGTCGGGGAGGTGGCTCGATCTGTATCGTTTACGATAGTCAGTCACTAATTTTTGATACAGAGTTTTCTCGCTGTCAGTTGATTTTTCATATCCATTATGAGTCAAACCATAATGTTCATATATCATATGGTCATTTTTGGAACACAGTTCTTATTTGACGTGAAATTAAAAAAGTCTATGGGAATTCTGAACAGGGAAAAAGTATAGTGAGACAGGTACAGGTACACACACACACACACACACACACACGCTCACGTGCACACTAGCTGTGAGAATCAGTCCGTTTCAACATTTCTCTGGCTCTCTGCAGGTCCAGCAGAAATGTTTCTGCATAATTCACGAGGCAGCAGTGTGATCCATCTGTTGGTTTTGTAGAGTACTACAGAATGTAAATAAGATGTGTGTGCATTGTGTTGCGTTGTGTTGTGTTGTGTTGTGTTGGGTTGGGTTGGGTTGTACTGATTGTGGGGCTGGGGGGGGTATAGAGAGAGAGAGAGAGAGAGAGAGAGAGAGAGGGAGAGAGAGACGTGTCCGAACAAAGTTTGTCGTTTAGAGAACCAAGGTAACTCTGGGTCAGACAGAGAGAGAGAGAGATTGAATGCTACAATAAAGAATTCAATCTCTCTCTCCCTCTTTCTGACCTAGAGATACTTTGGTCTTCTGAATGACACATCCATCTTACCTGCTCTTTCCACATTTTGCCTGCTCTCTCTCTCTTCTCCCTCTCCTTCTGTCTGTCTCTTTTTGTCTCTCCCTACCTTTCTCTCTCTTTCTCTCCGTTTTCTCTCTCTCTCTCTCTCTCTCCGTTTTCTCTCTCTCTCTCTCTCTCTCTCTCTCTCTCTCTCTGTCTCTTCTGTGATCTGTGTGTGTGAGTCAGTGTTGTGCGTTTGTGTTTGTGCCGAGCCATGGCATTTGTCAGTGTTCACATTTTAACGAGTGTCTATGTGACTGATTGAAATTAAATTAAACAAATATAAACAAATAATTCATAATAAAAAAGCATATTCAAAAGGAAGTGGGAAGAAGCATGGCTTATAACTCTCACCCCTTCTCCGTCAATACTAAATAATATCACTCAATAATACTTGTATAACTAAATCTGTCATATTTGTACATATATATTACATTTCTACACATACATACACTTACCCCCTTACCCCCCCCCCCCCCCCCCACACACACACACACACGCACGCACACGCACACACACACACACACACACACACACACACACACACACACACACACACACACACACACACACTAATAACAGTACCCATACACCTAGTGATACACCCAGCACCTTCTTCATCCCTGTACCTCATTAAAATCGTGTTTTTGTGCTTATTTTAAACTGTTTCATGTTTGCACCGTCGTGAGTCGGAACAGGCAGAGAACAGCCCTATTTTAAGACTATCTGCTCCACATACTGGAGAGGGGAGGAAAGGGGAGGGAGGGAGGGAGGGAGAGAGGCATAGACTAAGGGTCGTAACATCCACATTATAACCTTGTGTGGGTTTTTCATTGTAAATTAACGTCCTACTTGATCATACTACAGCGTCACACAAAAGCATCATGCAAGCTCGTTGCAGCTCAAAGTTTGCAGATCTGCTACTTTTGCTGTTTTTTTTATTTGAATCCCGAAAATGCAACAGTTTTGGATATATGAGGTTTCCACCCGACAGAGTCTCACCCCAGAGTTGTGGGTGACCAATCAGAGCCCACTATTCAAAGTGAGACTTTTTTGCTGTGACGTTGGAATCTGTTTGTAACCGCCCCCTTGGAAATAAATCTTCTAATCCGAAATTCCAGACTAATATCTATGCAGTGATATGTCTGGCCATGCCAGTGTAACGTGTGATCTGCGTTGTGTTGTGGAATAATGAAGTTCTGGACGACTTTAATCTGATAAATACACAGACGTATCTGGTCAGTTTCTGTCTGTGTAACACACCCAATCCTCAGCACGTCTATAATAGAATTAACAGTGTGACCAAAAGCATGTTTTTATAAACAGTTTACAGTTTAGTATGTCAAAATAATGAATTGAAAACATGTACAAAACAACTTCATGTTGGTACATTTAGCATGTTTAGAACAACTAATATTCATCACAGTATCACAGTAAACATACAGACTCTTGTTGAAAATATAGTGTGCTGAGGAACACATCTTACCATGGGCATGTCTCATGTTAGACTGACACCACTCTAAACGTGGATGCCAGTGTTATTCAATGGGTGCCGCCCACTAACCAATAAGAAATGTCCTTACTGATGGAGCAAGTGGAACCCACTAAACTCTGTTACACCAGGCTAGCACAGTTAAGTGATATAAACCTAATGCACTCATGAAAATAGCAGACAAGGTGGAGGTAGAGTGTGTTCTTTTTCAGAGCACATTATCCCTGTTATACCATGCTCAATTTAATTAGCACATTAAAAACAGAGGCTGCAGTGTTTATGTTTTAATCTCATAATTGGACAAAAACAAAAAGAAGCAAAACAAAAGCTATGTTGTCTTGCTCAACAAACATCTGCAAGCATTTTGTTTCTATTGTTATGTAAAGCCGTTTTGTAATGAAGACTATTGTTATGTCCTGCAGTTTGAGTACTGGTTTAGAACTACGATTAGATGGCACAGAACTGCCAAAACTGCGAGAAATGGCGGAACCCATAGCACGGCACGGAGTGCCGCGCTTACGAGCTTGTTGTAGGTCTGCTGTTTTTGAAAAATCGCACAAATGTGGCACAAATCTATGAATATATATTATCAACTCAATCTTTGCTTCTGGGGGGTCCCTGGAACAACATATTTTCAGATGGGGGTCCGCAGCCAAATACAGATAATTCTGGGGGTCCTTGACATGAAAAAGGTTGAGCACCACTGACATATGTCCTGTCTGTATCTTCAACGGTGACGTCATGGACGCAAAGAAAGTTTCTGTGAAAGCTGACAATAAAGTTGTATCGTATCGTATTTAAACATAGGTTTTTCAGAAAACTGTTTTTAGAAGGTCCTTCTCTCCACACGTGCAGGGAGGAGACCTGTTCGACGCCATCACCTCCAGCAGCAGATACACTGAGAGGAGCGCCAGCGTCATGCTCTACCACCTGGCCAACGCCATCAAGTACCTGCACAGCATCAACATCGTGCACAGAGACATCAAGCCTGAGAACCTGCTGGTGAGTGTGCGTGCACGAGCTAGCGAGCGCGTGTGTGCGTGCATGCGTGCGTCATTGTAAACCCGATAACACACACCTCTCCTCATCCCACTTGGCTTCTTGAATGAGGTATGAAATTGTATCACTCACACGCACGCACGCACGCACACGCATGGCATACACGCAGATATACGCACACACGCACGCACATACACGCATGCTCACACACACACACACACACACACACAAACACTTGAGGGGGAGGTGTGGGAGACAGAGAGAGAGAGGGAGAGAGAGATGGGGTGAGAGAGAGAGAGAGAGAGAGAGAGAGAGAGAGGATGAGTCATCTGTCCTGCCCTCACATCTCCGGTTCTCTCCTCCTTCTCCAACATGCATGTGCTTTCCTTTATCTCTCTCTTTCCCTCCCTCCTATCCTCTCTCTCTCTCTTTCCCTCCCTCCTATCCTCTCTCTCACTCTTTCCTCCCTCCTATCCTCTCTCTCTCTCTTTCCCTCCCTCCTATCCTCTCTCTCACTCTTTCCTCCCTCCTATCCTCTCTCTCACTCTTTCCCTCCCTCCTATTCTCTCTCTCAATCTTTTCCCTCCCTCCTATCCTCTCTCTCACTCTTTCCCTAGGGAGGGAAAGAGAGAGAGAGGATAGGAGGGAGGGAGGGAAAGAGTGAGAGAGGGGATAGGAGCTCCTATCCCCTCCCTATATCCTAGGATAGGAGGGAGGGAAAGAGTGAGAGAGGGGATAGGAGCTCCTAATCCCCTCTCTCACTCTTTCCCTCCCCTCCCTCCTATCCTCTCTCTC
>NC_139697.1:65645509-65710742 GCF_964188405.1 Protomyctophum parallelum
AATTAAGTGGACTCTTAAAAAAACACCCCAAGCTCTAAAAGAAATAGCGACAGTATAGGTGCAAGCTAATGTGTGTAGAGCTGAAGTGGTTTTCAACTAAAGTAATCTTGTTTGCTGAGGAAAAACACCCTATGAAGCGAGACTCTGATGCAGGTCATCAAATGATTGGCTCAGGAACGCGACAAAAACAAAACAATCACGTATCGGAAATCAGGAGTTGGACAATATCGGGATATCGGATATCGGCAAAAAAAAGCAATATCATAGATCCCTGTTCCAAATGCCTCGTTTCAACCAAATCAGAGCTCTCTTGTTTTGTTGTTTGTCTGTTTTTACTGCAGTCTCACCACGCCGTGTGCACCATGTGGGCTACTGTTATATGTCACATTTTCAGGCATTTAGCCTAAGGACATAATTACGTGCACTCTCATAGACGCCACACCACACACACACACACACACACACACACACACACACACACACACACATACACAGGCCACACAAACCTCATATGTCCAAAATGGTTACTTTTCAGGATTCATATTCAAAAGCATCAAAAGTAGCAGATCGACAAGCTCAAAGCGCGTTACTTCACACTGTCTTTTGAGGTTGCAGATCTGCTCCTTTTGATGCTTCAGTGTGACGCTGTAGTATGAGCAGGGCGTTAATATACAACTAAAACACTACATGTTAGAATATGGAGATAAGAGGTTTCTGCCCGACAACGACGGTATTCACTTGCCAGGGCATAGTGAGTTGATTGGAGTGAGCTTGAAGCCTGCATTTGTTTAAACAGATTATACACACATTACCTCCGCAACTGGAGAGACGGGGGATTTATAGCCTTGGAACAACCCCACACATACACACACACACATACACACACACACACACACACACACACCACACACACACACACACACACACACACACACACACACACACACACACACACACACACTAATGGAAGTGCACACACTCACACTGAATCATGTTCCAATTCATTGCATAAATGTACTTTGTTGACATCATCATGCATGTGTTTGTGTGTGCCTGTATTGTGCGTGTTTACCTTACTTTAGATCGTTAAATACCTAAATTATTAAAATAATGCAAAATAAATGTGTGTGTCTGTCTGTCTCCAGGTGCACACGCTTCCAGACGGCAGTAAGACCCTGAAGCTAGGTGACTTCGGTCTGGCCACTGTGGTTGACGGACCCCTGTACACCGTCTGCGGGACCCCCACTTATGTAGCGCCCGAGATCATAGCAGAGACCGGGTACGTGCATCCATCGTTTCCCCCGGACTGTTAATCTATCACAAAGTAATACAAATCATCAGTGTTAATGTGACTGAGAGGGGAAATTAAACCAAATGGATTTGTGACGTACCATTTGGTCACATTTGTATAAAAACACAGCAGTCTACCTGGCATGGGACAGCAATGACTCTGTAAATAGGTGTTCCAAAAAGTGTTTTATTATTGTGCAGATGAGTTCACACTATATGCTGTAGTCCTTTGCAGACATTTCCCTATAGGGAGTGTAGGGAGCAGTGGATGATTTGGGACACATCCCTAGCCTTGCATAGCCCAGCCCTTCAAACCTCACTCCACTTTAAATCTCCATCTCAGAGTGCAGAGAGACTGGAGGAGTGCTCGCTCATTCTGTCTGTTGTATTGGAAACAACAGATATAATGAGGGAGCGGTTGGGTCAATGGCCCCAATCCCCAGTCTATATACCCAGCTCCAGTCTATCCATACACTATTCACATCCCCCCCAGGCTGTCTATCTCAGAAAGCAAGTCTGGGATCCGATGTTGATCGACTTCACACTTTGGTGGATGTGCTGCTGGGGACCTGAGGGCAGAGCCGTGTCGAGTGTGAAGTTGATCGGAATGATGAAGAGGTTCTCAAGAACGCTGCATGAGTTCACTATGCTAGGAGATACTATGAGTTGCTGTTCATCACTATTCCTCCGAACAGCCACAGGACCTCTCCCAGAATGGGCACTGTGTTGTAGTCGCTATGGTTCCCAACATTTTTGTCCTGGAAGAAACCCTTCTTACACTGACTGACTGGAGGAAAGCTGAGACCCCCTCATGCACATGCACACACACACACACACACACACACACACACACACACACACACACACACACACACACACACACACACACACACACACACACACACACACACACACACACACAATCCTAGTTTACTGAGAAACTACACTGTCTCTCTGCATTTGATGTATGTGTTTACCTTGCTTATTCTAAGTCACTCTGGATAAGAGCATCTGAAAAATGCGTAATTGTACATAAGGAATTGTAAATAAGGAATATACAAAAAAGAAAAAAAACAAGTAAATGAACACACTGGCGCTAAACTTCAATGTTGACATCAAGGACATTAGCTTTACAATCTCCAGTGCGATGTATCGTTGTTATATTTGACTCTTTGTCGTGTGTGCAGGTATGGACTGAAGGTGGATATCTGGGCTGCAGGAGTCATCGCATACATTCTACTGTGTGGCTTCCCTCCATTCCGAGGGTACGCACGCATGCACGCACGCACGCACGCACGCAAACACGCACACACACTCACACACACACGTACACGCACACACACACACACGCACACACACTCACACGCACACGTACACGCACACACACACACACACACACACACACACACTCACACACACACGTACACGCACACACACACACACACACACACACACACACTCTGTTCACATTTTTAGGTCTTTATTTATTTATAGCCCCTAAAAATATAGCCTTCAGTATTTCCACCTACTAGTATTACCTTATCAGTATGTTCACTGTACCAGCTTTGTGGATTCTGCTTATTTTTAAAGCCTTGAACTGTTTTCCACGTTTATCCACAGATAGTGGTATTAGACACCCCCTGGTGGTTAGTGATAGTAATGCATCCGTTCCATCCAATGCATAGAGATAAGGGGGATGGGGGGGGGGGGGGGTGACAAAGCTTGTGATCCTGGGCCTCCTGCCATATCAGACAGGACTCCTCCAGTAACGGGACCATTGGAATCTCTCTAACTGTTTATCCCTATTTGTCACCCTTACTCACACCCACACAGCCAGTAGTCCGTAGAATGTCTTGCTCTGACCGTGTTTTAATGTTGTTGTTTTTATGTTCGGTCTACAGGAGCTGTGAGGATCAGGAGGTGCTGTTTGATCA
Source organism: Protomyctophum parallelum (assembly GCF_964188405.1). Classification (NCBI taxonomy): domain Eukaryota; kingdom Metazoa; phylum Chordata; class Actinopteri; order Myctophiformes; family Myctophidae; genus Protomyctophum; species Protomyctophum parallelum. The sequence goes on from NC_139697.1 coordinate 65,648,734, forward strand.
GATTCTGCTGGGGGTGCTGGAGTTTCCGTCTCCATACTGGGACCATGTCTCAGACACAGCCAAGGTAATCTAACTATAAATGCATCAAGTCTCAGTGTGTACGTGTGTATGTCTGAAATCCACGTAACTCGAGAACCGTTCAACCCACCGACTTCAAATTCGACACACGCGTTCCACACGCCCACAGGGAGTGCAGTGCCCACCACAAAAGGCCCGGGCCAGACTCCATATTTGGGCAAAGAACTCCATATACCGTACTTTATGGGCATAAAAGGGGACGAAGCTGACATTCCGGGCTCTGGACCCTGCCCAGTGTCCATATATGGAGCTGGCCTGTTCAGACGTCATTCTGACGTCTGCATAGACTCCATATTTGAGCATGCCTGACAAAGAACTCCATATGGGCATAAACGGGACACAGACATACTATCTGGGTGGGGCATTCATTTCCAACTTGCATCGTTCCAAGTAGGCCAGTGCCCAACGGGCACCGCTGTAGAGGCTCCAACGGGCACCGCTCTAGTTTAATAAAAGTACAGTGAAAATAAATCCTTCTCCATACTGCGACCATGTCTCAGACACAGCCGATGTAATTCAAGAACACAGTAAAGTCCTGATTGTTCATTCAACTCACACTAGTGTACAATGGTAACATTTGGTACACTGGAGAACCAGAGTTCATATTCTACAGGGGAGATTATAGGCTCAGATGAAGAGCTGGTGAAGCTCCAAATGGGGCAGACCAATCATTTGTAAACTTTGGAGCATGATCCAAGCAGAGCAGACTTTTATTGTTTTTTAGATTATAGAGTGCAGCTACAGCTCATTTCAAAAAAATCAATTCAGACTGCACAACAGCAGACGCATACTGGAAGATACTGATGCCGTAAATACAACCATGAACACTTCCATTGAAGCGTTACATGACGCCCCACCCCCTTTTTTACCCTACTCTGATTTTTTATTTTAACTTTTTATGTTATGTTTATGAAATGAATACATAGGACCCGGATGGAAACACAAGGACTTTTTTTTCTTTCTTTTAGACCAAGTGTTTCACTATACTTGACTGTTACTGTTTGCATTTCTATCTAATAAAGTGTTCAATCAATCAAACCAATGGCTTGTTTTCTCTCTCCAATGTATAGGAGCTGATCCGTTCTATGTTGGAGGTAGAGGTGGACCAGAGATATACAGCTCTACAGGTGTTGGAACATCGCTGGGTCACTGTAAGTATACCTCTCCTCCTGTCTCCTCTCCTCTCTAGGGACAGGACAGTAATCGTTGTTATTATTAAATTATTGCTGTGGGGGAAAAAAAACACTTTTTAATGTATCATGACATTGTCCTCCATCATACACTAGGATGAATTAGCTTTTGTTGAGATCCGCTCTCTTGTCTTTGGTCTGGTTTTGTACCCTTCCCTTCCCCTCTCCACTCTTCTCCCCTCATGTCTTCTCCTCCTCTCTTGTCTTTGGTCTGGTTTTGTACCCTTCCCTTCCCCTCTCCACTCTTCTCCCCTCATGTCTTCTCCTCCTCTCTTGTCTTTGGTCTCGTTTTGTACCCTTCCCTTCCCCTCTCCACTCTTCTCCCCTCATGTCTTCTCCTCCTCTCTTGTCTTTGGTCTCGTTTTGTACCCTTCCCTTCCCCTCTCCACTCTTCTCCCCTCATGTCTTCTCCTCCCACCTCCTCTCCTCGTCGTTGTAACACGTAACCCTTTCTATCTCTTCCAGGACGAGGCTCTGTGTGAGAACGAGCATCAGCTGTCAGTACAAGGAAAGATCAAGAAACACTTCAACACCAGCCCCAAGGACACAGACACCACCGCAGCAGTGTCAGTCATCAGCGTAAGTTATACATTCACTGGAAACTACAGCTCCCACAATGCTTTGGACACAGTTCAGAGTAAAGCTCTATATAGGCAGGGTATCATCGACTAGGAGTCGCAAGGTTTTTTTTCTGTTATATTCCTGACACGAGAACACACCTGGCCAATACACAGGCTGTGGTTTTTTTCATTTTTCATTGAATAATTGCTCCAGACCAGTTCGGAGGGCCTGCCTGTACCATGTCTAGGTGACCTGACTGTACCATGTCTAGAGGGCCTGCCTGTACCATGTCTAGGTGACCTGACTGTACCATGTCTAGGTGACCTGACTGTACCATGTCTAGGTGACCTGACTGTACCATGTCTAGGTGGCCTGACTGTACCATGTCTAGGTGACCTGACTGTACCATGTCTAGAGGGCCTGCCTGTACCATGTCTAGATGGCCTGCCTGTACCATGTAGGCCGGGCCTGCCTGTACCATGTCTAGGTGACCTGACTGTATACCATGTCTATAGGTGACCTGACTGTACCATGTCTATAGGTGACCTGACTGTACCATGTCTATAGGTGACCTGACTGTACCATGTCTATAGGTGACCTGACTGTACCATGTCTAGGTGACCTGACTGTACCATGTCTAGAGGGCCTGCCTGTACCATGTAGGCCGGGCCTGCCTGTACCATGTCTAGGTGGCCTGACTGTACCATGTCTAGGTGACCTGACTGTACCATGTCTAGGTGGCCTGACTGTACTGGGTTTCTCTCTTATGTCCAGCTGGACGACAGCTTTTCCATGCAGAGGTCTGGGTCGTTGGATTTCTGCCAGAACCCGGCCATGTACTGGACCAGGTACGCCATGGTTTCTGTGGATGCAAAACTTGCCGACTCCTCCCCTCCCTGAATGCTACCCTGCTGATTAGTTGTTGTTGTTGTTGTGCACTTTGGCAACTTCATGTGGCTGTCACCTGTCAGTCAGTGTCATGTGCAGCCCCTGCTTGACTCCTCTGCATCGTGTCTTGTTTGTATTCATGTCTTCAGGAGGGGCACGGTGGCACAGTTGGTAGTGCTGTCGCCGCACAGCTAGAAGGTCCTGGGTTCGATTCCTGCTGGGGACGCTGTGGGCACTGGCGGCGTGTTCCCTCCTCCGCGTCATCAGTGCCCATACCCGAGGCGGGGGTTGGCGATAGGGCCTTTCTGTGTGGAGTTAGCATGTTCTCCCCGTGTCCCCTAGGGTATAGATACCCTCACAAAAACATGCCGTAATCCTGGTCTCTAAAACTACCTCCCCCTGGCCAGCCGGGGCGCCTGATGGAGGGGAAAGGAACTGGTCGGAATAACGTGTCCCTTCCACGCGCTACGTCCGGCCGGGGAAATTCCCCTCTGTCAGGTGAAAAGAAGCAGCTTGGACTCCTCATGCATAGAAGGAGGCATGAGGTCAGTCCGCTGCCCCCCCAGGTTGGCAGAGAATGTGTAGCGCCCAGGATTACATTAGATAATTGGCACTGGGTGAAAAGAAAACTGGGTTACAAAATCGTGGGATAAAAATTTAAGAGAAAAAAAAAAGTATTCATGTGTGTGGAAGGCTTCATTCACACAGTGAAATTAGCTGATCTACAAGCTCACAACATGCACGCTGTATTAATTGTGTCACGTTGTGAGCCTTATTTTCAGTGCGTGACACCTACTGTGCGCAACTGAATCAGGCAGAACGAAGAGTCACTCACACCCATGTACTGTAAGTCTTGCCTGGTTTATACTTGGCTGCAACTTGCATGACATCATGTCGCACAAGCAACCCAAGTATACAGTAGGTTTCAGGGCGATGTCAGAAGTGCTCTCCGTGGCCCAGGCCGTAGCGTAACGGTCTGGGCACCGGACTGGTGATCCAGTCGCGGTGTGCCGCGGGTTCGACTCCCGGACCCGACACGGCCTTTACCGCATGTCATCCCCCCATCTCTCTCCCGTTTCCTGTCAGCCTACTTTCTATCCCTTAAAAAATCAATAAAGGCGTAAGCCGCAAAAAAATATCTTAAAAAAAAAAAAAAAGTGCTCTCCGTTGAATTGTTGAGATTACCCTTGTCAGTACCCTCAAACCTGTATGTTGTTTATAAAGTGCATTTGCTTCTTCCCCCCCACCAACCAAACACTAACCTTACACTTTGACACCTTTGCAGACATCTTTTCTGTGAGCTAGGTATTTGTGAATGCTGCATCGCTGACCAAAATAACATTGACTGTTGTGTGTTGTTGCCATTCATGTCAACGGTGGCTCCTTGTGCTTGCATTGATGTTTCCCCTCTGCTGTTATTGTACTACTGCTGCTAATACGACTGTTACTACTACAACTACTACTACTGTTACTATTACTACTGTTACTACTGCTACTATAGACTACTACTACTGTGCTGTTGCTACTACTACTGCTACTACTTACTACTAGATGGGTGCCGGGCCACCATCTAGTATGAATGTGTAAACCCTAACTGGTCGTGATCTGTATGTTTTTTTTCCCATCCCTGTCAGACCACCGCTCTTGATAAGGAGGGGGCGCTTCTCCGACGAGGACGCCACCAGGATGTGATGTCCTCACCGCCATGGAGGACGATGGGGGCGGGGCCTCTGGGACATCCCCCCCCCACCGCCCTGCGCCTGCTGCCTCCTCCTCCTCCCACTCTGACCCGTCCCCCTGCCGCCCGCCTCACCTCCGACCTCTTCTCACCGAGCTTCAGCCTTCCGTCCGACTCCGACGAAAGTACGGCCCGCTCGCCCGGCTCTCCCTTCTAGAACCGAGGAGGGAGGGAGGAGAGGGGAGGGAGGAAAGCGTCAGATGAGGAGAGAAAGTCCTCATCCGATCTCCTTCTACTTTCACAGGAAGGAAGGGGAATGAGGTAGTGGATGAGGAGATGGCCAACCTCCCTTCCCTTTCTCCTCCCGTCGTCAACCCAGCAGCACCACAGACAAAAAGGGGATAAAACTGTTGGAAAACAGGGTGGGGGAGAGACACGTTCTGCCCTCTGTCCTCCATCCTCTGTCTACCCACACCTCTTTACCCCAGAGAGGTGGGGTGTCAGGGGCCGAAGAGACACCATGAGGGCAGTAAAAAGACAACGACAATGAAGAGAGGGGTGGGGAGGGGGGCTGATTTTGTACAACTATCTCTCATCTGAGCACACGTACGAGAGCTCGAGGAGCAGAGAAAGGGTCGACAGAAGTGTCGACCTTCCAGTGATGATCAGGGCTCGACGACGTGGGGAAAAAAAGAAAATTACAAAAAGAAGCCACCTCCACTAGGCAATACAAGGATATGGACAAATATGTTTTATTGAACCATATTATTATTGATTTTAATAACCATTTCATTTGCTCTCACGTGTTTATTTTTTTTATTTCTTTTTTGCATTTGTCCTTTTTTTATAAAAGATCTTTAACTCTGCAGAAGAGCTCGATGATGTGGAACTATTGTTAGGACAGGAGGTGGTTTGCATGTTCTCCCCGTGTCCCCTAGGGTAGGTACCCTCACAAAAAACATGCAGTAATCCTGGACTGGTCTCTATACTGCCTCCTCCTGGCCAGCTGGGCGCGCCTGATGGGAAAGGAACTGGTTGGAATAACGTGTTCCTTCCACGCGCTACGTCCAGACAGGGAAACTCCCCCCTGTCAGATGATAAGAAGCTGCCTGCTCACTCCTCATGTACTGAAGGAAGCATGAGCTCAGTTCAGGACTCTCCCCAGGTTGGCAGAGAGAGAGTACCGCCTAGGATTACAGATTGGGCATTGACAACGGGTGAAAAAATGGGTTACAAAATTGTGGGCAAAACTTTAAAGAGAGAAAGAGAGAGGACAGGAGGTGGTTGGAGTAGTTATAGACGTGTAGATCCATTAATAGCTGTGCTATAGGTTAATAAATGAGAGTAACTTGGAGTTGTTTCTCACAAAGAAAGTGCAGATCACTTTTGTTAAAAAAAGAAAAAGAAAAAAAGAAAAGAAAAAGCAAACAAGGAAAAGAATCAGGGTTCTTCTTTGAACCTCACATTACTGGTGTTGCCTTTCCTGTGATGTTTGACCCCACAGTTAGTTTACATTTTACGCAGAATGCACTGAAGACAATAACAGTGCATTGGGTGCTCCTTGTAAGCTGGTTAACTGGTTAATTCATCACTTGACTAGTGTCGCGTAGCCAGACAATTATTCAACAATTTTCGAATGCTTTATAGAGTCTGGAACTACACCTCCTGAAAGCTGAGACAGGAAGCCATCATCTGTTTGTCATTTCCGTTCACAAAAATATATTATATAAAATATACATTTTTGTTTTGAATTTCCATTTCTGCTAAGCAGCAAGCTATATACATTATGCTTAAATAATTTTGACTTATATAAGACAAATTTATGTGACTGTAAAGACAAAACAGAAGCGGGGAGGAGGCGTCGCATTCCGCTTTACGCTTGATCATTTTCAGAGCTTTCCTTGCTCCAGACTGTATGACGGAAGCATTTGAAAATTGTGGGAGGCAGCAGTCTGACTCACGAGACTATTACTTGACAGATTTAGACGTAAAAACATCAGCATACAGTATATCACCAGACCGTTTGTTGTATCTCATTTGATTACATTATAGGAGTCATTGTGTGTGACAGTGCCAATATTTTTCTGTTGTTTTGTGATGCTCATGAACAAAAATACCGAAGCCTTGTGTTGCTGCTTTTTTCTCTGTAACATAAAATCAATGAAGATCACAGATTGGACAACACTATTGCACACTATTGGGAATGAGGGGTGACAGTATTGACACTGTTGAGGACATGTAACAGCGCTGACATTGTAGAGGATAACAGGGTAAAAGCCTGATTTATATTCAATTGCATGCCATGTCATGCACCGAAAATAGCCGATCTACAAGCTCACAATACATCAACAATGGCACATGTGAGCATGTGAATTGGCTTTTTTTATGGGGAAAGCTTTCACAGAAAATAGCAGCTCTACAAGCTCACAACGCGCTGCGCTATGAGTCTTGTCAATCTGCTATTTTTAGCAACAGATTTCCCCACAATAACAGAAAATACACTAGTATAGACTAGATCCCTGAGGGACTCCAGTCAACCATACAGGGTTTAAGTGGTTAACTATAAATCATGGGCTTATCAGTCTACTGTGTGGGGATGTTCAGGCTGTTTGTTATGAGGATCACCTGAGTGCACCAAAAGCGGCATCAGGAATCCAACTCCAGTCAATCAGGTATGATGGAAAGACGTTAGGGACAGTGGTCGACTAATGGCACTATTGGAGAGCATTGTGATTTCAAATGCAGCAGTACTGGGGGTGTTTTTAAAATGGGTTCTATACAAGTCTAGCCAAAATATCAACCAAACAGTTGTAGCTTCATGATTTATACAGATGAAAGCATGACACACACACACACACACACACACACACACACACACACATACCGTAGCCTTTTCTTATTAAAAAGAGAACAAGTTTTTGGTTTAGTGATGAGGTCTTGTTTGTATGTTATGTAAATAACATAATTTGATTTATTTTGATAGTTCACAATACAGTATATTTCTTTACTAGTAGTAGGTCTACCAGAACAGTAAAAGCAAACTGAATCAGTGTTTATGTGTTATGTACTAAAACAAAACGGACAACAGTTCAGGAAACCTCTAGCCAAGAAGAAGAGGCTGCCATTTTTCAGTCAGGTGGACTCTGGGAATGAATGATGTCACTTCCTGTATTCAAATGGATGGGAGAGGAACTCTGGGGAAAAGCCAGTTATTATATCTAGTAACTGGACAAAATAAGCTTTGAAGAGGAGAACACTTATTAAGACATTTTGGAGACATCTCCTCACACGCTCACCCCCATTTTTTGAGCGGACCGCTCGCCACGCCGGTGTGAAACGCTCGCCCCACTTGGTGAAAACAGGGCCTGGTGCGTTCGGATATGCGCACCGGGAATGTGCTCAGTTTTTTTCGTGCGCTGGGCGGTCACGTCACAGAGTGCACAGTGTGGCTTATTCACGCCGTGCCGAATGTGGCAAAGTCCGCTTGCACCCCTCAGTCTGGGTACCCCCGAGACGTCATACGTGGCAGGATAGGCTCTGGTGGCCAGAAATACCTGGTGGGTCTGACCGCTCTGGTGTCACAGGATTTGACCCGGGTCAAGCGTGATTTGGGGCAACTGTTCTTTTATTCCCTTATGGTTCTCACTGGTCATGTACGTATCTGTAGTTCAAACGATATCATAATACAGTACAGTAGGTGTGCCACCATAATCACCTGATCAACCTGCAGTTAGGGCTGGGCGATGGACAAAACATAACCATATTTATTTTGGGACGATAAGGCCTATACATGTTATTTTTATACTTTTTCCACATATTAAAAAAGGGAAAATTGTGATCCAAACTCACAATGAATCACATACTTTTGCTATTTCTGATGAGTATAAAATAAGGTTTTAAGTGATTAAAACCAGGAAAAAGACTAAACTTATTCCATATTAATTTATTTACGATATTAGAGTTCCCAGATATGATATCTATCGTCTCACAGCACCGTATGGATATAACATCTATATATTTGCCCAGCCCTATACCTGCAGTGGAAATCCACCATCTCTGGCACAGTGTAAACATGTGGTTAAAATAAAGTATTCAAAATCGCCGTATTCAAATCTGTTGCAATACCTGTACCAATACCAATACCTGTTAAAAAAGGTCAATCAAATAAATAAATAAAAAATATATAACAAGTACATGAGGAATGTCGTTAATATAATCTATCCAAATCTACATGTGTGTTGAATGTGTAACAACATTGTGATCAATCATATGATTTCATCATTTTATTTGTACTTCATGTGACTACTAGTACTACTACTACTAGTCTACCACACTTTTATTGCCATGTATAGGTCCATAGAGACTGTTTTGCCTTTCGCTATACTACTGGAAATAACAGTGTGTTTCTCCAATATTCACCACAAGGGGGCGACGTAATGTCGGGCAATAACATGTATTTTCTGAGCTGCTTTGTTTTGGTTGAGGCACACCCATATTGGTGTCTTATAGAATTCCGTATGTCTAGAGGGCGCATTTCCGTTCGTAGTTCGTCGGGAACCTCTAGACTAGACTTCGCTAGAGTCGCAACATTCGACAGGTCGCCTAATGTCGTGCAACCGACGAAAGACGACCATTGATTTCAGCCCAGCAGGCCTGTGGCCAGTCTGTCTACTGTAACTGCGCTCTCTACTTTACTATTACACTCATTATAACGTTACGGTGGAATTGAACGATGAACGATGAGAACATGAACGAAGAGGACGGTTCAAATGCGGCGAACAACAACAAGGACAAAGACTCGACCCTGCTGCTCACCAAGGACGGCCAGCGCTACTATGTGAACAAGAGCGGCGTGGTGGACAGCCGCAACGTCGTCACGCCGTCGTCCCACCACCACCACCATGGGGACCCGTGCGGCTTCGACATGACGGACCTGGACGACCCGGACGAGGAGAGCAGCGACGTGCTGGACACCTCGGACCCGCGGGACGGCGCCGGCAGCCCGGAGGACATGAACGACGGCGAGGGCGACACGTCGGAGGGCGACAGCCACAGCAGCAGCCACCACGCGCCCAAGCAGTGCACGTACGAGGGCTGCGCGGAGACCACCACGCAGGTGGCCAAGCAGCGCAAGCCGTGGATGTGCAAGAAGCACCGCAACAAGATGTACAAGGACAAGTACAAGAAGAAGAAGAGCGACCAGGCCATGTCCTCCACTGGGAAGATAGATGTGAACAACACTATTACTGTCATTATGTAGATCAGAGGGCTTCAACGAGTGGTCCGTCCAGGGGTCCTCAGGGAATCCTCTCAAGACCCCCTGAGGGTGCCTAGAACCAGGGCAGGGGGTCCCCACAGCCCAGCTAAATTAATTGATTATTAACTTGATAACATTTATACCAGTACCAGGAAATACAACTAGAAAACGTACAAGAATCACATCAGAGTTTCACTGTTATGTCTATACATTGAGCAGTAGTTGTCAAACTTTTTCAAGTCAAGAACCCAAATTGATATGTATTTGGCCGCGGATCCCTATTTGAAAATGGCATGTGCCAGGGACACAGAAGAGATGTTTACGGACCCTATGACTCCTGGGGTTCCCTGCCGGATCCAATGTTGAGACCCACTGGACTGGACCACTAGCGTATTTTGAGCAATCCTGAAGCCCCTACCCACTCCACCTCCCCATAACAATATATACTGTATATTTAGTATAAGAAGTCATAACACAGTCACAGTTATTTCTATTCATTTCATTTTAAATCATCATCTTAAAGCCGGGTTCATATGTTGGACGCTGGTGGTGTTGCATGCTGAAAATAGCCGATCTACAAGCTCACAGTGCCCAAACTCGATATATCAAGCCCTTGGCCCCTTAAGAGTCAATATTAAAATGTTCAAGCCTTTCCCCCGTATAAACATATCTCTTTATATTTAACAATGGTACAATATATCGTCTGTCGGGTGGAAACCTCATTATGTCCAAAATTGTTCAGGATTCAAATTCAAAAGTTGCAGAGGTGCAAGCTCGGAACACAACGTGAAGTGACACGTTTTGAGCTTGTAGATCTGCTACTTTTGCTATTTTTGTAATGTAATACTTACATGGCTCTCTCTCTTGTTGATCAGGAAAACAATGAGGAGCGTCCTGTGTCTGTGAACAAGCAGCGTCTTGGTGCGATTGGTGACCGGCCAGCCAGACCTTCTCTCATAGAGCAAGTCCTCAACCAGAAGAGACTGGTGAGTTTTACATGTGTTGTTGTTAAAACCACTTAAACCCCAGCATCGGTCGGTGGGGGATGGTTGACCCCTGTCAACCATCAGACTATTTTCCCGATGTTTCGCCCAGAGGGAGGGGGGGGGGGGAGTGGTTTTGAGATGAGGTGTAGGCATGGTTTGTGTGAGGTTTGGGTTAAGGTTACGTGAGTCACTTGATTTCTTACTGTAGTTTCCAACCCTACTTCCCAGTACTGCCGCAGAATCCAATGCATTTTCTCCAAAACAGATGTTATCAAATGTAACTCCATCATAAACGACATGTCACACAGGCAATTTTATTTGTGCAGCTAATTTCAACAACAACAATGCAATTCATCAAGCAAAGGAAACAATTGTACAATGACATTATACATATGCAATGACATTACAAAATTAGTAAAACAAAAATAACAGATACATTTACAGTGCAGAAGAAGAAATGTATCTCAAAGACAGCGGCAAAGTCTTGGTTTAATTTAAGAAATAAGAGTGGAGGCAGACCTGCAGGCTGACAGAATTGCTGGTCTGATTTTTGGAACACAGTTCTTATATACTAACGCAATGCTAAGATGACTGTAGGTTATGGTATTATTTTCAATAGAGAACATATTACTTCCCTAACCCAGGGGATGTCAGGTACTTCACTATACTATTGTGGAATGAATTTAGTTAATTAATAATGGAAGATCCTCACAAGTCTAGTAATGCAGTGTGTGTTCACTCCTAAAGTCACTGCTGCGGAGTCCAGAGGTCATCAGCTTCCTACAACAGCAGCAGCATCTCTTGGCCGCGCAGAGTCGCAACCAATCACAGCAGGAGTTTCAGGGTTGCTAGCAGATCACACCCCAATCAGCGTCATCACCACTTATGGGATTTGTCACCGCACAACATCGCAACTCTCAAACTTTTTTAAATGCACTGTAAACGGCAAGGTCCTCAATCAAACACCCAGGCAGCTCTGTTGTGTGAAAAGTAAGTTTTGTCCTGCGCACTGTATTCCTACTGCAATGTTTTATTTATCTATCATGCCTACTGTAATTTATACTCTGTCTATCATGTGAGTGTAACGCCTGGGATTCAAACCCGGGTGTCCTGTATGGAAAGGGACACTAAAGTCAAACAACGTAACCACTAGCCCAAGAGGGAATCCGTCCCCCCTGGGCCTGAGGGGGAGATATTAGGCTTTTGGTCTCCAGGCGGACTCTGCTACACTCATCTCCTTCTTTTCTGCTCGCACTCTACATGGGTTTTTCTTTAACGCATTGGGAAAATGATTGCACTCTAATGTACTTACAGTATGAATAACTAGATTGAAATCCAGGCCTATATTGCACTGATCAGAGCAATGGTCACTGAGTTATGACCATTTTAAGTGTTAAACACTGCTGTAGCGCCCCATATGTGTCTAATTAGAAAAAAAGAATATATATGTTCAGGGGTTTATATATGGCAAACCCCTGAACAGTGTTTGTGCCAAGTTTGTTGCAGATTGAAGCACCAGGGGCTACCTGCCGGGGTCCCTGGTGTGACTGTCATGGCAGACCCCTGGTCAGTGTGTGTGCCGAGTTTGGTGCGAATTGGTAACGTGTATTAATATTTACTTGTATGGAAGTTGCAAAACAACATGACCTAAAGATCGGGACTTCTCTGTAGCTATATAAATAAACTTGACTAAAAGAAGATTAGATATTTCTATCCTGAAACCCATTTAGCTCTTTATGCTGATTTCTTAATTAAAATTCAAGAGTACACATTTTTACTTCCCACATCATTGGGGCTATCCCGGCCATGTAATTCTCCATCGACATAATAGATAGTTTATATCCGTCTGAGAGATTATGTAATGTCAGCTGCTAATTTTGTTTAGCTACATTAGTTGTTCGTCAAATTAACTTGCAAGAATGAAGGCGTTTGTGATTGTGATTGTTTTAATTTAATGGTTTGCTTTCAAATGTGACAATCATGTCCCAGCGCATGTCAGTTTATGGTTTCATACTAGGGCCCATAGTGATTTATTACATGGGATTTTTAACTTTGTTTTTTAATTTGTTAACATTTTCAACCTGCTTTCCCTGTTTAGGGCACGCCATTAGTAGGGGAAGATTTTCAAAATTAGCATAAATGGACAATCTACAAGCTCACATGCTGTGAGCATGTAGAATCTATACTGTAACATGTATAGAACTACAGCTGATTTTGTGTATTTAACAGCATTAGCAAGAACACACTTTTTGTTTGGATGAATAGTAAGCTGGCCTCTTTTGGCTTTTAATGGTCTAAAGATTTGTGTTTTTATATCTATAATATATTTGTTGCATTCTGTATACCTTCATAATGAATGTGAAATTAAAATGATGATGAACATGGTGTAATTTCTTGTTCATTTGTAAATCCCTTCCTCCTTACCCACTATTAATTTATATGGTTTTCAAAATGATCAAATATGGCCCTTCAAGACTATAGGGCCATTTCATTACGGCAGGGCATCCTCTGCAAGGATGTTTTGATGATTGATTTGACCTCTATGGACCCTTTATAAAAAGATTTAGCCCCCATGTCCCTCGCTAAAATCCTGGCATTTTCTGCTAGAGGGCCAAATGGCGCCTGACGCCATAGCCAAAAATTTACTTTTGATTCACTTCCTTCCTGAACTACATGTTGTCTCAGCCCTCCCCTCTCCACAAGGTGGGGTGGGGGAGCATTATGGTATAAGCAGTGAGACCATGTGCATTACATCACAGACACTTTGAAATACTAAAATATTTAAAAACCCACATTACCCACATGAAAACCCCCAGGAAAGTGTTTCTTGTGTCCCAAACATCATTAAAATAACATCTGGTTGCAAAAGGGGTGAAGTAGCCCTTTAACCAAATGGACCCTATTATGTCTGTAACTCTGAGGGTGTACAAATGGGACCAATTGTACACACTCTAAGTCTAAGACATGGTGGTCCATGACCATGGACACATGCATAGTTGCATACCACACTGGGGGTCCTTCAATAACCTACAGTAGATAGCCTATAACACAGTTCTGAATGCAATGTTTTTTAAATGAAGCAAGGTTCAAGGTTTCTTTATTTTGTCTCCCGAGGGAGAAAGTTGTCTTGGACCCCAAGGACCCGCCCTGCAACATATACAGATAGGCTACAGATACAATACAATATACACAATACAAGACAACAAGGCACACAGTGACCCGTATAGGCTACAAGCAAATATCTGCCTCTATAACTGTTTTTTTCCTTCCCTATAGGCCAGTTTGCTTTCCCCCTCATTATATGTATATGTTTTCTTTCCCCTTTTTACCTCCTTAATGATTTTTTGGCTATATAGAAGTGTGTATTTGTATGTCTCTAAATGTTATGATGAATTGAACATGGCAGTGCTTTATTGGGTCGTCCACTCACAGTTAACAGTTTTTGTATTGAGTTGTGCTTAATGTAGGCCACTGTGATTCTGCAAACTGTTAATCAATCAATATCTCATAGCCGACATTTAAAAAATATAGGCATATACCTTTTAAGTAGTATCTTCATGAAAATATTAATACAATTGTGCTATGTTGCATTAACTGAAGATTTAGTTGGCAGCAGGTTTCGGAGACATGCAGAGTTTTAACATGCATTGGCTATAGCTAAAACATTTCATCTTAAACGGGAGCACTGAGCGTCTTCCGAGGGAATAACGTGCAGGCGGTGCAGCCTCATATGACGTTAAAGACAGCGGCTTGGCAACAGCAGCATCTTCAGAAATAAGACTCCTCCGTTCTCCCTCCAGACTACATCAGACAGGTGGAGGAGACGTTGTGAACTCAACACTAGGATTGGAGGGTAGGGCTACGACTCGAGGAAGCATCCACGCCTGTGTGAGCGCAGATACTGTTGCAGAGGCAGAGCTATAATCGCAGTATGGTCCATCATGTAAAATATGCTCAGGCTCATTCTCCTCCGCTGAGCTCTCGTGCACATGTTGGACTTCAATTTGGACACGATGGGGAGGACGCGAGACATGTAGGCTAGCAAGAATGGATTAATAACCGACGCACGGATTGGGGATTTTTCCAGAAATCGCAAGCATAACAACAAGCATCGCCGTGCTTTGCCATGGAGAACCAAGCAGCAGAGCAGCAAAGCTATGAAGATGTACAGAAGAGCGGCTATCTCCGCAAGCATAAATCGATGCACCGGCGATTCTTCGTATTAAGGGCGGCCTCAGAGAACGGACCCGCTCGGCTTGAGTATTATGAGAACGAGAAGAAATTCCGTAGTAAATCACCTGTCCCCAAAAAAACCCTAAACCTGGAGACTTGCTTCAACATCAACAAGCGGGCGGATTCCAAGAACAAGCACATGATAGTTCTTTATAGCCGTAGCGAGAGCTTTGCCATTGCTGCAGACAGTGAAGAGGTGCAGAATGAGTGGTATCAGGCAATGCTGGACCTTCATTGCAACTGTAAGCCATTAGCCATAAAAACAGATTTATATGATTGATATCATATCCCCTCTTTCAGGTGTGGGCCCTAAATAGGCATGCTGTATATTATTTTCGAGGCTACATTTCTCTCATTGGTGATGTTTCTTTGCATTAAGTCATTGGCTGATTTACATGATTGAAACAATATGTTGACTGCAGGCCTATAGCTTGATCATTTCGCACGGGCATTTAATGTGAATAAATTAGCCTAATAGCCTACGATGCAATAGTCTGCCTATAATGTGGCCTTTTAGGGAGCAGGTGGATTCGACTGAATAGATCAGCACGATGGGCGGCATGTGCTGTTTTTGGCAACTAAACCCCAATTGATCGAATACAATAACAGGGTAGATCAATTTATGTCAGCACAGTTCCATTTGATGCATGCATAAAATTTGTCGTAGGCTAGAGCCAGCAAACTAGAATAACCTATGTGTTATCGTCTTCGTGGCTGTAGCTGTTTTTGCAGAGCGCAGTGGAGATATGCAGGCATCCATTCCATTCAGGGAATGCATTTCATATAGTAGCCTATAGCAGCATAGCGTGGTCTACTCTGCTGGAGCCTGTGTTTTTGTTTTTCCACACAGCTCTCTCGCTGTCATGCGCTTAACCTACATTTGTGTTATATGGAGCTGCTGGTAGGTTGGAGGTTACATCGCTCATCAGCGGTCCCTCACTGGAAATTTTATCTGTATTGGTTTTCCTCGTGTTTATGTTGTTATCGTTATGCTGTAGTGGACCCCACCAAACGCACGCATGCACCAACACACACACGCACGCACGCAAGCAAGCACACACACAGCACATACATACACACACACACACACACACACACACACACACACACACACACACACACACACACACACACACACACACACACACACACACAGACAACATGCTTTATTTGCACTGCATTTCAGAAGATAGGCTAGTCGACAAGGCCAGGAGACATTACAGTGTATGCGTTTCATGAAACTATGTAGGTCCGTTTATAGATGCTTTCAGGGATTTGTGACTGCCATTGAATTTTATAGTTTGTTAAGGTTAACTTCAAATCATGTACTGACCAAGACTGTTGGCTAAGTAATACAGCTATGCCTGTAGCCGGGCCCGTGTGTATAGGCTAGGCTACTATTCTGTAAAGGATGGTGTTAAAATTGATATTTACATCAACTAATAATATGACTGCTATAGTTTCAACCGTTTTTCTGCTCTTTTTATGTTTATTTCTCATGTCTGATACTTTTGACAGGCCTATAGGCCTTCTGTACATTGAATTTAAAGGTATATTCAGTGATTTCACTCAAAAAACCTTAGGTTTCGTTTTTGGCTGTGGGACCCAGCCTTTCGTCCAATCAGGATAGAGAGTCAAAAACGAAACCTAAGGTTTCTTGACCCCCAGGGGTTAACTGGGGACAGGGAGGAACTCCTTATATGGTCAGCACACTCTATAGTAGGGAGGATTATCACAACAAAACAAAAAAATAAGTGATATTTGAATTAAGTGAAATCACTGAATATACCTTTAAAGTCTTCATCGTCTGTATGTCTCATCAATGTTTTTTCTTTCTTCTTTTTTCCAGGTACTCCTGAAGACTGTGGCAGTAGTGGTGAATGTAGCTCTCCATCTCCTGTTCCCACATTCAAGGAGGTATGGCAAGTGAAGGTGTGGCCAAAAGGTCTTGGACATGCCAGGAACTTGGTGGGCATCTATCGGCTGTGCCTGACAGACAAGACGGTCAACTTTGTCAAAATCAACTCAGATGTGGCGTCCGTTGTGCTGCAGCTGATGAATGTGCGCCGGTGTGGCCATTCAGAGAACTTTTTCTTCATTGAGGTGGGTCGCTCTGCGATCACGGGCCCCGGAGAGTTCTGGATGCAGGTGGATGATTCCGTTGTGGCGCAGAACATGCACGAGACCCTGCTAGAGGCCATGAAAGCCCTGAGCGAAGAGTTTCGCCAGCGAAGCAAGTCCCAGTCAGTGGGGACTTCGTGCGGTGGTGGCACTGCCTCGAACCCCATCAGTGTCCCAAGCCGTCGCCATCATCCAAATCTGCCTCCGAGTCAGGTGGGCTTCTCCAGACGTGCCCGCACCGAGACCCCTGGTACAGGAGGCAACAGCAGCACCAGCACTTCTCCCACTTCACGTCACGGTTATCCAAGGGCACGGACGGCCAGCATTGGGACCCGGTCTGAGGAAGGAGGGGCATGTGCCAGAGGGACATGGGCTAGCTCCAGCCCAAGCCTTAATGGATCCTGCTCTACTACTCCCACTCTGAGGCCCAAGCCCACCAGGGCGCCTACTCCTGCTAAGATTACTCTCAGCCTGGCACGCTACACTCCCAACCCTGCCCCCTCTCCTTCCCCGGCCCCAAGCCTGTCCTCCAGCTCCGGTCATGGTTCAGAGTGTGGGTTAGTGGGTGCAGCTGTGGGTGGTATGGCGATCTGTTCCTACCCCCGTGTTTCTCAGAGAGTCTCTGTCTCAGGCTCACCCAGTGACTACGGCTCCTCGGATGAATATGGCTCCAGCCCTGGAGAACACTCCCTGCTGCTCCCCAGCCTTCCCGGGGGATCACACGGGATGGCTGGACATCACATGCATGGAGACGGCTCCTCCAGCTACATAGTCATGGGACAGCGAGATGGGTTCTTTGGTTCCCACTCCCATCACCGCTCTAAAGGCAGACGGATACTGCGACGTTCCTCCAGCAGGGAAAGTGAGGTAGAGCGAAGGCTGCTGAGCAAGAGGGCGTCGCTGCCCTCGGCAGCCCATGACCACCTCACCCTGCACAGGAAAGACGACGAGGATGACGACGACGAAGAGTATGCCATTATGTCTCAGAGTGCTAACCGAGAGACCTTTGCATTGCATCAGGGCTCAGGGGGTCTGGCAGTGGGTGGTGGGCATACTGATGTGTCGGAGGAGACTAGGAAGAGGGTTGACAAAGGCAGGGCAGAGGTGGCTGCTAGGGGCCTTGTGGATAGCGGCTATATGTCAATGCTACCCGGAGTGACGGTTCCTCCTGTTTCACTTCCTCTCTCGGTAGGCATGTCGGATCCTGGCGTTAAAGCTGGGGCTGATGATGAGTACATGGCCATGACCCCCAGCCACAGCGTATCACCTCCTCAGCCCATCCACCAGCCTATCACAGAGGGTTATATGGTTATGTCACCTAATAGCAGCTACTCTGCAGACATGCAAGGACTGGTCAGGTGGGAGAGCAGGGCCAGCATGGAGAGCCGGTCTGCCAGTGACTACATGAACATCTCACCAATCAGCAGCCGTTCTGCCTGCAACACGCCACCCTCCCACCCGGAGCAGCACCAGCTACAACCGAAGATGTTCAACTCCTACTTCTCCTTGCCACGGGCGTATCAGCACACTCTCTATACCCGCTTTGAGGATGACTTAAATCAAGGCAAAGGGAAAGAGGACAGCAGTGGCCGTGAAGGTGCAGGAAGGAAGGCACACAGCAAGAGAAACAAAATCACAGCAGGCTCTGCAGGAGGCTGTCAGCTCTCCCTGTCCTCCTCCTCATTCTCCTCCAGCTCAGCCAGCAGTGAAAGCCTGGAAGAGAAGTCCATGTCAGTGGCCGCAGGGAGAGGGTTGAGTTTATTGAGAGCTGGAGCAGACTACAGGAGTGGGGGAACAGGCACGAAAGATGGACATCACCAGCAAAAACGCATATCAAGCGGCAAGAGCCCACAGCAGCAAAGGAAAGGCCGTCCCCTCAGCATTTCTACAGACATGTCTAAAGCCAACACCTTGCCCAAGGTGAAGGAGAACCTCCTGCCCTCTGTGTCTCAGAACATCGGTGAGTATGTCAGCATTGTGTACAAGGGAGATGGTGAGTACAGCAGAGGGAGGCTGTTAGGTGAAGCACACGGACGCTCAGTGATCCACGCAACACTCAGGCCATTGCACCAATCGGCCCTTGGTTATAACGGCTCCACCAACCTTCCCCGTAGCTACTCCGCTCCACTGTCCACCTCTGCCGAATACGTCAGCATGGACTTTGGGAAGTCACCATCCCCCCTGACTCCAGCCCCACAGTGCCCACCAGCTGTTGCCCCTAAGACCCGGGAAGAACGTAGTAGATCCTCTCCTCTGGCGACAGAGGGCAACACAGGGTATAGAACGAACATAACAGTGGCACCAATAGATAATCCTACCGCATTTACAAACAGCACCAACACGGGTTTAGATCCTCTCCCACACAGCTCCAACATTACAGCACGACCCGCGATCCATTCTGGCCAGCCTCATATGGCTCAGGAGACAGATGCAGGCTTTTCGCCAACCAAATCCTTCTCGTCACCCGATCGAGGCAGCAGAATGGTCCGAGGCGACCAGCAGGGACGCCGATCCCACTGTTCAGAGGCTTTTATTACATCGCCTTCTCTACAACACCACCAACCCTCCACTACCTCCCTCTTCCCAGAGGGCAGCCAGGTAGCAGGCCATCGACATGGGTTGGAACGTCCTCTGTGGGAGAATGGACAGACTTCTGCCACACTGCCACCTCAAGTGTCCTCTGCATCTGCTGTACAAGGCCTTAATTACATTGACCTTGACCTGGCCATTAAAGAGAACCCTCAAACTGGAGGGGAACGTACAGCCGACACTGGAGCAGCTGGTGTGGGCAGCAGTGCCGTGTCCGGTCTCAACAGTTATGCCAGTATTGATTTCTATAAGTCAGAAGAGCGAAGAACACACCAGAACAGCAGGAAAGATGGTCAAGGTAAGGGCTGCTGAGATTGTGAAATCATAATTTTTCTGAAGTTGTGGTGAACAATTGGGTGTGCTAGTATCATAAAGACCATTAATAGGCTCCCGTGGGATAAAAAATATATTAAACACACACCATTATTAGCTGCTTTGAATGCTGGGTCCAACTGACATGTGACTGATAACTTCATGTCATACCTGTAGACAGCTGTTCTTACTGTATGTAAAGTAGTCTTAATGTTTGGAGAACACCATTCATTTGGCAGTCGTCTCTGAGTGCACATACTGTAACTGAAAATGTGTGAAGAGTAACATGCTACTCATATCAGTAAAGGTTACATGTGAGTGTCTGTTCTTGTCCATTTAAAATCCATTCAAGTGAGATATATGAGGGAGGATAAAGTACATTAGTCCATTAAGACCAAATGGTTCAAGGGTCCAAACCGTCATAGATAATTAGGCCCAACGGAGGAGATGTTGTTTGTCTGTGTAACTACAAACCTATGGTGTATAATGAAGTATGGAACTTAACACAATAACACAATAACCTATACTTGTCATTTGATTGATTACATTCAAGAAACTGGATGTAACACACATAATCTATAGACAAAACTGATATACTGCTTTAACCACCCTATTTTATAGTTATGGTGTCATTGCTTGACACAGCAGAAATATCTGATCTACAAGCGCACAACAACATTTTTGCTGTTTTTAAAGATAATAGTCAAAATCTGAGAGAATTTTCTTCTAGAACGACATGCCCAAAATAGGGATGCCAGGTTGACAGTCGTTACAGCCTGGGCCTATCCTTTAGCTCCAAAATGGTGAGCAGTTCTATACCAGTGTGTGGGCTGGGCTGTCTCTTATTTAATATTATCACAAGTGGGTGCTCAGCACTGCTCAGAGAGCAAAGCCAATTGATTTGTCTGCTACTTATGAGATATTTCATATGAATGGAGATAGAGGGGATAGAACACAAGACAGGTGTTTATGTTTTTTTGCGGATGTGCTAGTGCCCAGAGGATTTCTCGTGACAGCTGCTATTTGAGGTTTTCTACACGAGAAGGATGAAGTGTTTTACCTGTTATTCTATGGAATTTGCTGAATGTTGGAATGGGGCTGTATTTTGCGTGTCTTAAGTACCAGGTATTTTTTTTGTTATCAAATGTTTTTTATTTAAGACAATAAATCACAATAAGACGTTAACACCATGAATGAATACCAGGTCTTATTCCCTAACTTGAGTAAACTAAAGACCTAGAGGATTGATCAATGCCATTTGGCTATTCTGAGTGGCCAAAGAGCATTGATCACGCCTCCAGGTCTTTAGTTTACTCAAGTTAGGGAATAAGACCTGGTCCTTAAGTCACGCAAAATACAGCCCTTGGGGTTATTTTATTGACATGATAAGCCCATTACTGGCAAAAAGTTCAAAGGTAATAACTGTTATTAACTTTGCACTTTGCCCCTAAGCTTGAGCCTCCGTGTGACAATGTCAACATTGTATCACCTTTTTGTAAACTTGGAAAATTGCAGCCAACCCCTGCTAGCTATAAACATACGTTTAATTGTTTAATTTTTATATTTTGCCTTTGTTCATATTTTCTCCATAGTCATTAAACAACCTTGAAACCTGAATAATCAATTTAGTCGATGTTGAGTAAACAGTGTGCATTTAAGAAGTAATTTGTTTTTAAATTTAATTTGTAATTCAATCTTTTTCTCAGGGGCTATTAAACGTAAATTAAAGGGCTTTGTTAACATGCTGTAACTATGACAAGAAATGAAGGCCTGTCAGGTCCATGCCAATTAATTAAGTAAATTAGGATTTTTCTGTGTTTCTTCCTATTACAGTATGTTATTCATACAGTAGATTTTAAATATTATTCTCATTCTCTTTCAGATTGCTAATTTTGATTCTGGAATGGAACATGACACTGGTAGCTGCCTGATAGCACCACACAGCCTGCGATGGAATGGTGGGCAACCCTGTGTATTTCCAAACCACACCTCTAATTGGGGTTTGAATGACTTTTAAACCATAGATAAGTCATTTCCATACCTTTGCTGTTAGCTTAATATGTGCCAAACGTTCACAGGTCTCATCAAACAGGGTTTGTTAAAGTGAGAAAGAAAAAAATCCTCCTCCAGCCATTTAAAAGGGACTAGTTGAGTCCTAACATGTAGCCAATGAGATACACACACATGCACGCGAACGAGCGCACACACACACACACACACACACACACACACACACACACACACACACACACACACACACACACACACACACACACACACTGGCAGGTGAGTTTGTCTTGTTTTGATTCAAATTTATATTTGACCCTTATATAACTTTTAATATTGATAAAGGATGTTTTGATATGACAAAAAGGATACACTTAATTTATGCTACAGCCATTATTATACATTAAGTATAAGTGTGTGTGTGTGTGTGTGTGTGTGTGTGTGTGTGTGTGTGTGTGTGTGTGTGTGTGTGTGTGTGTGTGTGTGTGTGTGTGTGTGTGTGTGTGTGTGTGTGTGTGTGTGTGTGTGTGCATGCGTGCGTGCATGCGTGCGTGCGTGCGTTTGTGCGTGTGTGTGTGTGCGTACATACACACATACACATTGTCATTAAGCTGTTGTAATTCAGGTACAATGTTTACATATGGTTATTAATATTTTCTTCTCTTTTCAAATATTTGGAAATTAAGTATTTTCCTATGCCATTTTTGATGGATCAATCCATTTCATCACTCATGGAAAATAAGAGATTTTCAAGCTAAGACCGTATAAATAGCATAAATTAGATTTTGACAGTAATGCTCCAATATAGTTTGGGTATATAAATAGTTTCATAAAATGTATGCCGTATGCCAAGTCATCCTTTATCCATATTTCAAGTTAAACAAGAGTAAAGACTGACTTAAGATAAGACGAAAAAACATTGGTCAGAGGATTCATACCTTGTCACTCTATTAACTCATATAGTGCATATAGGCCAGTCAATCTAAGATTTAACCCAAAAGAAATTGCAATAGTAATCATTTTTTAATGATTTTTATGATATGTCCATAGCCGTCTTCACAAACGTGATGAAGTCATCACATTTGGCTATGGCCGAAGTTAGCCCAAGGAATGTTTTTCGTGCAAAACTAATGCTTGTACTTGATTCAGAATCATGAATAACCCCTAGTTTGACATGTCATAATTATGCTACTTAAAGCATAATTCAAAATTTAAAATGTTACCTTATATAGGTTTTCAATGGTACCCCAACGTTCAACCCCACAATTTATGTAATAATCAATTTTTAATGTTATTTGGATGACCCTAGTCATAAAATCATAAAAAAGACCTTGAACGATTACAATTGCAATTTATTTTGGGTCACCCCCCTTTTTTTTTAGCTTAGATTGACTGTCCTAATATGATTGCTCAAAAAGGCCTTATATTCATAATCACTTTTTCTTGTGCTACAAAAGGATTTCAAAGTACATTTAGTTTCTGAGACATACACACAAAACGGTTTCTCATGAAGTGGCAATTAAATAGATGTTTTTAGATAATTTGTAGTGTAGAAAATGCACATGGCAATAATAATAATAATATAGTATACAAGGTTTATGTATACTATAGGCCAGGGCATAACAGTGGTGCCCATTTTGTAATTCCACAGATAGAAAGCCCATTCATTTTTCCCATAGAGATTTCCGAATTATTTTAGCCTGGAACCATCCAGGCTCCTGGTGAATCATGACCATAAAGCAATTTGATTCTGTGTCAAAACATATTTAAAAACAGCTAAATAAATGTATATTAAATATAGTGATATATAATATATAAATATAATATAATTAAAGATTTAAAAAATGATTTACACAATCAAATGTTTTATGGTCATGAATCATGATTCACCGGGAGCCTGGATGGTTTGGTTCCAGGCTTAAAATAATTTATATAAATATTTTTGGAAATCTCTATGGGAGAAATGCACAAAATGTTACTGCTATGCCCTATACTATTGTATGCATTATTGTGCCAAAAAGGGAATTGAATATTGATTAATTTGTATGAATTTCCACCTATCTAATAGAGCACAAAATAATTATGAATGTGTAAATGATGTATAATTAAGTAAGAGAGGCTTATTGTCGGTATCAGCCAGGGTGCGGGAGTCTATCCCCGTTTAAACTTTCAATGTGCTAGACCTCTGGGAGATGGAATGCTGAGGAGCACAGTACTCCCAATTCTTACCGTACAACATCAAGCCATGTTCCTCATACGCTGAGTTGGCAGTGCCCAGGATTTAACCCATGACGTTGCAGTCGAAAGGCAAGTGCTCTACTGACTGAGCTATCCGGACACCGGGTTTAAAACAGCCTAAATAACGCATATTACACACAAACAAAATTGCCAATGAAGACAAGGTTGTGCATAAGAAAACAAGACACAAATCCCTGTAATAACTTTAAACTTGATTTACTGTACTTTAGGCCTACTTAAAAGAAAGAAAAAAACAGATCCCAGTTGAATACATTTTGAAGAAAACTTTTGAAAAGCATTTTTCAAATTTTGATGTGTAATAGAGTATTACACATAAAATTAGTATTAGGCCTATATCAGGACAGCAGGGAACTATTTTATGAGTTCACACAAGATAACGAATGTGAATTTTACACAATTTAATGTGGCTGTTATTTCAAATGTGGACTCATGTTTAACACTTGAATAAACTTATGTTGTGAAAGTCATTTTCAGCAACAAATCAAATTGCAGTGACAATCTAGCAAGATATAAATGATAGCTGTGCATTGAACAAGAAGCACAGTACACATTGTTATTATGACCAAGTTACCAACAGAACATGAATTGACATTTGATTTGGTTCTCAACCTGTGGACAGGGGCAGGGGCTCACTGGTATCCACACTTTTCCTGGGCTGTGTGTGCAGTTCCTGTCGATTTGATCCAATGAAAGCCAATGAAACTGGTCAGATGACCAATGATATCCAATGAAATCAACAGGAACTGGAGCACACACAGCCCAGGAAAAGTGTGGATAGGCTGAGTGAAAATCATAGGCAAAACACAAAGATTTTAGTGATGTTATATCATTCATATAAAAATACAATATGTAAAAATGTTATTGTGATACTAAAATAGTTCCATTGATCCAAGCCAAACACATTAAAATAAACATGCTCTAAAAATGTATGCAAATGCCTTCCAGATTTTCAAGTGGGCCCTGATCCAGAGAAGGTTGGGAACCACTGAATTAGATGACAGTGGGTTGGAACTAAAATAAATGTGAAAGAAAGAACATGTTTAAAACACCTAACTACAGCCTACTAGTACTACTAACTACTAACGCAAATTACACAAAAACATATGCCAATGGAGACAAGGCTGTGCATTATAAAACAAGACAAAAATCCCTGTAATAACTTTAAACTCGATTTACCTACTTTATAAAATAAAAAAGATCCCCGTTGAATACATTTTGAAGAAAACTTTTGAAATGCATTTTTCAAATTTTGTAGCACAACAAAATCAACAAAAGGTCAATGAGTAAACACTTTTTGAGCAACTGTAATTATACAGTTTACTATACCAGTATAAAATACTATAGTATATATACTGTCTATAAAGTATAAGTAGAACAAAAACGATAGCATATACTATAGTTATGTTTTATTTCATTTACCTGTTATTTCAATTGTGAAATATTATACATTATACAATATACATAAAAACTTAAAAAGATAAACAGTATACATATAATGGTTGATACAATATAGTCTAGATATTTACAGTATATACTCTTTTATAAAGTGCCTCATTTCTGATTGTAGCTGTTTTTACACAGATAATGGTCTGTGAAAATGGGGGGCAGGGGGGGGGGGGAGTATTGTTTCTCTCTTTACTTTAAATTGTGAATATGTTTAAATTTACCGGAGACATAACTTATATTGCTATCAGTAAACCATAATCAAATTGCCTTACTGTGTTTGTCAGAAATATTTAAATGTTTTTTTGGTGCTGTGCCTAACACTTCAGCCACATTGTTAGCACTGCTTTGGTCTTTCATTAGGCTTCATCTAGCTGAAACTCCCTACTTTGTAATGGTTACAAGCAAAACACCCCAAACTGTAAGACCCATTAGGTATAGGCCATACATTTAAATATGTCACTGTTGTGAAATCACCAACATATTATTAGGCTAATTCAAAGGACTACTAATTAAAGAGTAGACACCAATGGTGGTCTTGTATTGAAATAATCCTCAGAAGTTGGTTTGCAGAAAGTTTGCACTTTTTCCCCCTTTGCAATGGTAAGCCAAACGGACCAATTTTAGTTTTAAAAGTTTATTCAATGACAAAATAGTTATTGAGTAATTTTCTATTGATTTGAACATCTTTTGCCTGATATTACCTATCTGACTGCTATAGCACTGTTACTGCCTCCCAAATTAGTTGAAATATATAATATTTCTGTAGTGAAATGCCAAACATCTTAAAGATTATTTGACACGCACTACAGGGCTTCATGTTCTGTTATTGTTAGGGTTTCATTTACATGGCTACACCATACCTCACTCTACTATTATGGACAGATTTACAAATCAAATATACTCCCACTAAATTACATCTGAAGGGACATTGAAGTGCCTGTCTGTGTGATTACTGGTCTGATAATTAACTACTTATAAGACACTTCAGATTTCATGCATACACATACGGTATACAATAATTCAAACCAGCTCCTAAAAAAACATAAGTCTTCCATGCATTTTACATACATTACATTGTAGAATAGAATCCAACCAACATTTCCATGGATTTATTTTCATCTGGCAACCAAAGTATTATGTTTCCTTGACCTCAGAGCTTCACATTTGAGACCTGTGAGCATGCAGGATTGGACAGAAAGATAATACAGTGTTGCAGCAGCACTGATCAGTTGGATGTCTTGATTTGTTTGAATCTGGCTTTTTGGTCAAATTTTCTGTTTTCTGTGTCAAAGCTTTTACCACTAAAAGGAGTAGTTTAACCAAAAAATGTTTGGTTTTGTATCAAATACACACCCCATGAAGGCTTGAATTCATGTTTTAGTTTTTGTCACATTCCTGAGCCTGAGTGGCTCAGTGGTTGATAGGAGACTCAGTAGAAGATTGTTTGAGTTACCCTGCCGGTCATCAAATTATTGGCTTAGGAATGTGACAAAAACAAAAATCATTATCAAATATTTTTGGGGGTGAACTAGTTTGCCATACAACAAATAGTGATAATAGTCGATCTTCAAGTGTGGAGATCTGCTATTTTCATCAAATGTTCGACTATTTTCGACAAATGTTTGCCCATTTTTGCCCATTATGACGTGTCCAGACGCTAGGGTTAATGTTTTTATTGACCTTAGTTGTACGCATTTATTTTGATATATATATATTTTTTCTCTCTTTCTTTTTTACATTCATGCATTCGGTTCCATGAAATGGAGGCTACATGAATTGAGCATACCTCATTACTGCCAGTAGCTTGTGCTCATTACAAAAATACTATTGCAAGTCTCTTAACAACCTGTTACACAGTGCATATACTAAATGGACTAGTCATACTTTCATGACCAATGGTACACTACTTTACTTGATGTCTTAATACCATTTTTATAATGTATTTGTTATTCCTTAAAAGTTGTTATTGTGAATTTGCTATTTCCATTATTTGGATTCTCTTACCTCATCATTTCAAATCCAAGCAGAGGCATCAGTTGCTTTTTTTTAAAGAATCCAAAGGATTATTCAAATTGTATTCTTTTTCTTGTTCTTCAAAACTACTTTTTCTGCAACATAATTTATTAGTCTTTAATTTATTAGTTTAAAAATAATTGAGTTATGACGATTCTGTCAAGTGTAAAGATTTTACTTTTCTAAAATGCAGCTCCATATCCCTTCAGAATATTGAGATACAAAGTATTTAATATAACTATAATTTATAAAACACTTATCAAAACAACGTTGCAAACTTATTTACATAAAACTAAAGAGATCAAATAAAATCAGCAACAGAATAAAATATAAAATATAAAGTACAAAGTACAGTGAGAAATAAAACAAGAGAATCAAACAATATTTTTTTTAATCAATTTCTTTTTATGGAAAGACCTTTTCATAAAAGTACATCTTAAGAAGATACTGATTTAGCAAGCCTTGTCAGGCAGGTCGTTCCAGGGCTGAGTGGCCCTGACCCTAAAGGCGTTGGTCAACCCACTGCTTTACTGCAGCGGTTCCCAACCTGTGGGCTGTGAGGGTACTCCAAGTAATTGCCAAAACACTAAGATTTTTTGATCTTGTATGCTCTGAAAAAGCACACAGCCCACCCTTGATCATTTCACACACCAGCGATGGGTGGGCTATGAATGCTTTCGATATTTTTACGTGGGCCCTGATCCAGAAAAGAGTTGGCAACTATACTGATCTGTTGATGAGACGATTATGATTGTATGTGACACAATGGTGTCACATACTGCACTCAAGTCAAACAAAACAATTATGGAACCCTCACCACTCACCAATGTCAGCATTCATTCAAAGATCGTTTGTGTGTTTGTGACTCTTATAAGTGCAGTCTCTGTACTGTGGTGCTGTTTGAATCTAAATCCTGACTGAACATTTTTAAATATGTTATTTATTGATTTGGTTTTGTTGAAACGAGGCACAGAAATCACTCATTTGCCTCTAATTGTGGGAAATGGGTATGCTACTGTATGTACAATCAGGATAGTGATTATAATTACAATGGAGAGACCAGTGTATTTATTTTAAAGCTATTGGTAATACTTTGATAATGTTGTATAATGTAAAGAGAATGAACAGGAACTATAGGTATGTAAAGTATACTATGTATAAAGGAGTTTGTTCTAGGGGAGGGATGGGCATGGGGTACATTTCTGTTCATCGAAAATAGATCAAAATGAAATGTTGATTATTTCTTGTCTGTGATGTAGACAATGTTTTTTTTTTATTATAAAAGGCAAAAAAATTAAAATATTGAAATTGTGTGGGTCTGCTTTTTGGGAAGAAATGCATGATTAAATTGATTGATTGATTGATTGATTGAAATATTTATTAACAGTTTGTAGAATTTACAGTACATTTTAAGCACAAACTCAATACAAAGACTGTCAACTGTGAGTGGACGACCCAATTACACTTGTTTACAACAGGGTCCACATTGTTCAATTCATCAAAACATTTAAAGACATACAGACAAAGAGACATACAAATAGACATTTCTATGTAGCTAAAGTACAGAACAGGAATTCATCATATGGGAAGCAAAAAAGGGAAAAGATACAATATACAGTGAGGGAAAATGGGGGGGGGGGGGGGGATTCAGATTTTACAGAGGCCAGTTTCGAATTGCAGCCATCCGTAGGTGCCCTTTGAGAGCGGTTTTGAAGGAGTCAAGGGATTCACATGTCTTAATGACTGTTGGTAGGGCGTTCCACATTTTGGTGGCATAGGAGCGAAAATAATTTAGTCCCTTGTTTGTGCCGAATCTGGGTTGTACATGGTTTGTTGCACTCCCTCTGGTGTTGTGGGTGTGGACTTCGTTTACATTAAGGAAGTATTTAGACAGGTACATGGGTATCTTGGTGGTGTATCGAATCTTGTGGACCAGACCCATTGCAAGATGCTGTACTCTGTCGTCGACCCTAAGCCATCCCAGCCTGTCAAAGTGGGCAGGGGTGAGGTGGGTTCGGGGGGTGAGGCCAAGTAGGAGCCTGACCAGTTTGTTTTGGGAGGTCTGGAGCCTTGTTTTAAGGGCCTTTGAGGTGCTGTGGTACCAAGAGGTGGATGCATAGTCAAAGAAACCTTGTACGAGGGCTCCTGTTAAGGTCTTCAAGGTGTTTTTGCTGACCAGTGAGGAGATCCTGTAAAGGAATCTTGTTCTTTGATTGACTTTTTTGATTACGTTGGTGGCCATTTTATCACCGGAAAGATTGGCCTCCAGGATGGAACCTAGGTAGGTAATTTCATCTTTTCGTGTAATAATATTGTCACCCACTCTAACCAAGAAGCCATCTGCCTTGCTGAGTTTACTATTTGATCCGAAGAGGATGGATTCAGTTTTTCCCAGGTGTAAGGATAGTTTGTTATCAGCGAGCCAGGTGCAGATTCTACCGAGTTCAGAGCTGAGGGTCTTTTCAACCTGCAGTTTGTTCCTGTCCGAGACCAGCAGTGCTGAGTCATCTGCGAACAGGAACAAGTTGCAGTCACAAGCTGAAGTCATGTCGTTAACATAAATTAGGAACAGTAAAGGCCCTAGTATGCTTCCTTGTGGGACGCCACAGCTCACTGGGAGGGGAGGGGACAGTGTTCCGTTCACCTCCACCATCTGTTCTCTCCCCTCCAGGTAGGATTGCATCCAGCTCACTGATGTGCTATCAAAACCAATAGCTTTAAGCTTGTTAACCAGTATGGAGTGGTTCACGGTGTCAAAAGCCTTTTGGAGGTCAAGCATGACCATGCCGCAGTATTTTCCAGCATCCACCTCGTGTTTGATGTGATCGCTCAAATAGAGGAGGCATGTGTCAGTGGAGTGGGATGTTCTGAAACCAGATTGGAACTCGTACAGCAATTTATTAGAGGCAAGATACTTTTCAACCTGTTCATAGACTATTTTTTCCATCACTTTCGAGATGGAGCTTAGAATAGAAATAGGGCGGTAGTTGCCGGGTTCTAATTTACTCCCTTTTTTGTACAAGGGGGTTACTTTGGCCAGTTCAGTTCAGTCTGTTAGGCTACTGATCCGAATGTTTGGAGAGACATATGTGACAGAGGACATTTAAATCTCTTCTGAAAAGTGCATGCCATGTAGCATGCCACGGCTCACGAGTATGGATATTCGAGTCACATGGTATAGCATAACAGTATTTTCTTTCATTGTTCAGTTGCAGCATCGTTTGTAGTCCTATGCCGTTTGTAGTCCTAAAACACGGAAGTGACGTTCTGTGGGTGTTCTGCTCAATGTTGGCAAATTATAGACTTTATATTAATTTAATTTGTAATATGACGCGGTTACGTCGCCTGGCTTCAAATTAAACTTCTTTATTTTAAAATTAGTTGTGCTTTCAAAAACATGAAACATCCGACTATTCTTGCTATTATGCAGTGATACATCGTGAACCGGAAATAAAGCCTAAATTGTGCTCCGATTATGGCAGATCTACAAGCTCACCGCGCGTCGCGGATGTGACGCGTTGTGGGCTTGTACATCTGTTACTTCCGACCAGCGACACTGTCGCTATGAATGAAACCGTTTATCGTTTTTTGTTATGCAGGTAAAACGTTATGTATCGAACTCGATCCCTCCTGGCCTCCTCCATTCATTGAAAATCGTTAGAAAAAGATTAGATGCTTTAGATAGAAAGTCCATGTTTTGTTGAGCTTTCATATCGATATCGGCTCACTCGCATGTAGCATGCAGTCTCCCTCTGTTCGGAGTCGGACGTGTTTAGCTGGTTGCAGCACCTATTGTCAAAGACAACTGCCTTGACATTTGATGCCACAATAACAAGTTCATCTTTGATCTTCTAAAAAGGTTTGTATGAACTTCGTACTATGAAGAAATCTCTGTTGTTCTGTGACCGGCTTAAATGCATGTGCATATTTGCAATAGTAACGAAATGTTGGCTAATTTAATATAAAGTTTTGGCATTCTGAATTAAAGTGAAAGATTCACAGAAAACTGTGGACAAATTACCTTAACGTTTAAAATGTAGCTTACGCAGTAGTCACCTAACCGGTCATACGGAATCAGTGCATGTTACAACATGGATAACGTAACGTTACATACTCTACTTTACTTCATTGGACTGAGGATTTTGCATTTAGGACAGCCTGGCCAGTGGCCAGGGCAATGTTTAGGTCACGTCGCCCTCTCATGGTCATGGTGCGTTCAAAGATCAGCTTCGCTTCTTGAGTGAATTAATGGCCATTTAATAACCATTTGACAGTTATTAGTTTACAGAGAGCTAATAGTTTAATAGGACAGTGAGTTATTGTTATTGTGTGTGTGTGTGTGTGTGTGTGTGTGTGTGTGTGTGTGTGTGTCAGGGCTGATGTCACGCCTACCTAGTGGTGACGTCATCCCCTCCTTTTATAAGGCATTTCGCCAGCACAAGTTCTCTGTCCGATTATCATTTTATATCTGTCTGCTTGAGAACCTCAACTAAGCCTTTCAGTCGAAGTTCTACTAACTTGTCCGTTAAGGTAAAGATATAGCCAAGACCCAGGTCACCCAGGTCAGCACCCCCGCTCTTGTGACGAAGAACCATCTCCAACCTTACAGTGTGTGTGTGTGTGTGTGTGTGTGTGGCCTCAGACTCTTGTAGATGTTTCACGTTTCAGTCTTAATCTTTGGAACCTTTGTTGCAGCCAGGAGCTTTAGCTAGCTGATTCAAGAAGAGCGAACATTGCCAACTTCTCAGACATTATGGCCCCACATCCAGTGATCCAGGCCATGATCGACCTTTCTGCAGGAGCTATAGGTAAATACCAGAGTCCACAAAAAAATCTGGTGCTTTGACTTACTTGTAAATTACTTATCAGCAGTGGTTGGCAACAATAGCCAACAAGTGTGCAATATTGAGAGACCTGTGTCTGACCTCACGATATATTTTTGCTGACTTCAGTTTTTTATTCACCCGGTCTCTTTGTGCTGCCATGGATTGTATGCACTGCTCCATAGCGCACAAACTGCACAAGCC
This sequence comes from Protomyctophum parallelum, assembly GCF_964188405.1. Taxonomy (NCBI): domain Eukaryota; kingdom Metazoa; phylum Chordata; class Actinopteri; order Myctophiformes; family Myctophidae; genus Protomyctophum; species Protomyctophum parallelum. Next base: position 65,681,379 of record NC_139697.1, read on the forward strand.
TGATCAGTCTGATCCTTATCTGTCTTGACACATTCAGTGTGTGAGTCTGCTGTCAATTGTCATCATCATACATACATGCTCAGCTCTCCTGTGATGCTTATGATGGCCATATAAATGTATGTTTAGTAGAACACATTGTTCTCTTAACTGGGTCTGTCTTTCTCTGTTTCCTTCTGTTATTTGTCCTAGGAGGTGCAGCATGTGTCCTGAGTGGGCAACCATTAGACACTGCCAAAGTAAAAATGCAGACATTTCCTACTCTGTATCGGGGGTTTGTCCACTGTTTTTCATCTACCTACAGACAAGTGGGTCTACGTGGCCTCTACCAAGGCACCACCCCAGCTTTAATGGCCAACGTCGCAGAGAACTCTGTGCTCTTCATGAGCTATGGCTTCTGCCAGCAGGTTATTCGTCTCATTGCTGGACTAAACAACGATGCAGTACTCAGGTAGGGAGAATCCCAGGATGGTTGTCTGATTTACATGCAAAGAAAACTGGAGACTTAGGCCTCTTTTAGACAGCGACCATCTCCATATAACACGTCAAAGTCCCGTTGCATTCTCATTTTTTCTTACCCTTTACACGAGAACTCACACGTTATGATATAATGTGCTATTATGCTATACTGTCGCTAGGTGGCGATAACGGGCTGCCAAATAGACAACTGGTCACCCAAGTACAAGAAGAAGACGCAAGCGGCGCAACACTGCTCTGGGCGCGCCACGGGATGATATTTATTAAATAAACGCTGCTGCCGCGGCTGCCGTCTATCACAAGGCTTTTTATTTACATCATGGTTTTACATTCAACATCGCTGATGAGCATCACTTTGTAGGCGAGGAGGGAGGCTTGTTCAGGAACTCCATTATATCATAATGATATTGGTCTGCATCAATGTAATAAACATATGCGCTGTGAGCCATGATGTCATAAGTTTTGCGGATTCACCGTTTTGCCTGTTTATATGGAGACCATAGGAAACGGCGTTCTCAAAGATTTCCACTCTGGGAGGCGGTTTCACTTCGTTGCGTTTTCACCTCCTGAGAACACGGTTCTCGTCTAAATGACAGCAGCAAACGATACTTTATTTTGACATTTTATACGAACACCATCCTCGTGTAAATAGCACTTGAGAGTTGCTCTTAGAATGGTGTTTTTGTGATTTGTCTGAAAGAGTTTGTCTCTTCTGTCTCTGTCTTTCAGTGACGTGCAAAAAGCCTGTGCTGGTTCAGTGGCATCCATCTTCTCCTCTTTTGTATTATGCCCCACTGAGCTTGTGAAGTGCCGTCTCCAAGCTATGTATGAAATGCAGGCTTCCGGCAAGATCGCCAGTGGCCAAAAGTGTGTATATGTTTTTGTTTATTCTTAACATTTTTATGCCACTATCTTTTATTTATTTGAGCAAGTAACAAAAACTGAACTGTAGAATTCTGAGCTATAAAGTTTCAACAAAAGCCTCAAAATGTAGTCCCTTTTTATTTTTATTCAGTGGCGGGAATGGGCTATCATAGTTACCAGCAGATAAACAAAATGTTCAAATATAATTATTTTGATATTTATAAGCATTCTGCTGTTGGTGATCAATTTGTTTCATAGACCTCATAGCCTACATGTTTGATCATACATGATTACTATAGTAAAATATTCCCATGAGATTCAGCATGCAAATGTAGTCACTGTAGACTAGCCTAAACGAAAGCTTAAGTTAGAATTCATCATATGGAAAACAAATCTGTATTTTCAACAGAAAAATTAAACAAAAATGTCCAGTTAAAAATATGTCATTTGACAAAGTATATCAGCCTCAAGCTAAACTTGTTCTGCTTTGGTTGAAGCACAGTGTGGTCGGTGGTGAAGACAGTGATGAGGAATGATGGACCACTGGGCTTCTTCCAGGGCTTGACCACCACCATTGCCAGAGAGGTTCCTGGTTACTTCTGCTTCTTCGGTGCCTATGAACTCTGTCGCTCCACATTTGCAGACCACTGGAAATGTGACAAGGATGAAATAGGTACAGTTCTCGAACTTCTGTCAAATAACTACTTGTGCTCTACACACTGGAGAGCCTTCTTTTCCCATTAGTATCTGTTATGTACATGCATTTTGTTGTTAAAACGTTTTTTTAAAACATTAAAGCTATACATTCTTATATTAATCATTGCTATATAGGTTTATGACATGGGTCTCCCTGTCTCTCTAGAAGTGCATCACCTATGTAGATGCACTGCGGCACAACAGCTTAGCTAACAACACTCTACTACAGTGTATAGCTCAAGACACTGATGCTAGATAGGAGAGTGTGGAGGGCAGTGATTCAAGAGTCCTGAGTTGGTGTTGGATAGACTGCACTCTCACATCGCATGTTTCATTACTTCCAATTGTTTATCCTGCATCCTGTATGATGCAACTTTGACATTAAATAGAGCAAGCAGAGGATAATTATATCATAATCCTGTTCCTGGATTATTGTTTTCATTAACCCATGAACATACTTTGTGTTTTGATTTGCTCATGGCAAACTTAGTGTGATATTTAATGCAGCATTCAATTCACTTATTTTTATAGGCTTGCCTTGAACGAGTATGTGTGTTATTATAAACGTAATGTATTGTAAACGACAACGTAGTGTATTATAAACGTAATTTTGTGTGTGTGTGTGTGTGTGTGTGTGTGTGTGTGTGTGTGTGTGTGTGTGTGTGTGTGTGTGTGTGTGTGTGTGTGTGTGTGTGTGTGTGTGTGTGTGTGTGTGTGTGTGTGTGTGTGTGTGTGTGTAACTGGTACTGTCAAATGTAACAGGTGTGGCACCGATTGTGTTCAGTGGGGGTTTTGGAGGGGCATGTCTTTGGCTGGTGGTCTACCCTATGGACTGTGTCAAGTCTCGGATACAAGTAATGTCCATGACAGGCAAACAGGCAGGATTCTTCAAAACATTCATGACCATCACACGCACTGAAGGTAGGAAGAATAACTAACGTGTTTGTGTGTTAACATCCACCAAGGTTTTCATTTGCAAAAACATTGTTCTAATCTTAAGTTTTTAAAAAGCAAATGGTTAAAAGTAGGGTCCCGATACGCTTTTTTCGCTTCCGATCCGATCCAGATACCTCAGTTTCTGTGTTAGCCGATACTGAATACCGATACCAGTGTCGTGATCTCATGTTGTGTTTATAGTTATCTAGCTACTGTATATATCTCGTGTTGTGTTTATAGCAGACTCCTCACTCAAATGTGCAAAAGTTTGGGCAACTCCAAAGCAAACTCCACATGTCCCAACATTTTATTTACCTGCCATAGTGTCAACCCCTTACCCCTGTGTCGGATTGGTGGTTAGACTGGCATATTCACTGATATGACCCGATATGACAAATAAGGGCCAATCCGATTCCAATTTCCCGTTACCGATACAGTATCGGGACATCTCTAGTTACAAGCCTAGTAGTACCGTGCAGAGTTTTCCTCCTTCAAATAGTAGCCACATCTCAGTTTGTAAACTACCCTGCCTCTGTTGTTTCCATGTTTAGGAGTGAGGGCACTCTACTCCGGCCTTACCCCCACCATGATTCGCACCTTCCCAGCCAACGGAGCATTGTTCCTTGGTTATGAAGTCAGCCGGAAGTTCATGATGAAACAGTTTGACTAAGTGGTTTCTCCTTCACAACAGCCTGTATACATAAAATACGAAGAGGAGTGCTTCTCTGCCAATGGTTAACATTTTAAGTCAAAGTGAAGTTTTGTAGCCATTGATGGGACCTGAGCAGTATTCTGCTTGTAGAAGTTTTATGTGTGCTGGCCTGGGTATCTTACATTTCATACTGTTGTTAGATCTATTTAACACTACTACACTCTATTTCTTTTGAGTCTGTAGAATCAAGACCCTATCTTGCATGCCTTAACACTTTTTTGGATTTTTTTTTACTAGTTTGAAAAACATTTTAAAATAGTGAGAATAGCCGATCTACATTGACAGACACGTTGTGAGTAGAGCTATTTGAACTATTTCAAAATAGTAAAAAACAAAAAGCCAAAAAAGTTAAGGAATAATGGTTAAGGCAGCGTGCAAGATGGGGCCCTGTGTTTACATCTTTTAAATGAAAACTTATATTTATTAATATTTTCATATTAGATTTATATGTTTGGACAAGCCATGTACATTTTCAAAAATCACTGATATAGCAGTATAATTATGCATGGCACTCTTAAACAGCATTAGTCTCATTTAAGTATTGTGAACACTCCTGATTCCAATGTTTCTCTGTCTACCTCAGTTGATTAATACTTTGATTCTCCTCAGATATGAACTGCATTGGAATTATGTATGCAGTGTGCTGGTAAACTTCACTTGCTCTTTATAAAGAAAAGCACTCCTTGATTGGAATACCAGACGAGTCGCCCATTTACCAAATCGTCCCGGGCGTACAGCCGGTGGAACTGCGCGGCTTGGTATTCTTAAAGTAACCTAAGTAAATTATGCTTAAACGCTTAGACCTAACCATATTCCTAACCTTAACCTCAGTAAAACTATGCCTAAACCTAACCCTATACCTAAACTTAACCCCAGTAAAACTATGCCTAACCTTAAATTATTTCTAACCTTATTCACAGTAATTCATGAATCGCGGCACCGAGCGGTCGGCGTGAGGTCGGCTGAAAACAATCGCGGGCGAGATGGATTATGGGTGACCGTACCTGATACTCTTGTTTGTTAGGGTCGTTGACTCGTTTTAGAAAGAAAGACTTATTCCTCTGTGATGGCTAACAAGTAAGCAGCTTTGATCATCACCATCAGACATGAGTGTTGTTTTGGTGATGGAATAGTGCACAAATCTTTTGCACAGTTTTGTCTTTTTCTTTTTTACTATAATAGACAAATACTGTTGAGGCACAATTTATTATATTTGTTAAAACTTGGTTAAATATAAATATAGGTATTATAACATAATGTGCATATAACAAACAAATTAATTTTAATGTTTGTAAAATATTTTACTATGTTTTTAAGTAATGCAAGGCACTACAAACCTGCCTCCTTTAAACATAAGCAGCTCTGGCCTTTTGGGGCATTGCTCATCTTTGGTGACTGTCCATACTCCATACTATGATTTTATAATATCAACATGGTTATTTGCTCCTGCGACTACAAAGTTATCCTTTTGGTATTATATACAATAGGCCTAATACGTGTCAAAATGGTACAAATGTTTTTCCTCAGAATATTATGAATGACTGAGACCATGTTTCTGTATTGCCAAGCTAGCACAGCAGGCTACTTATTTTATTTATGTTTTATATAACATTGTCTGCATGAAGTTGACATTTACTAATTGTCAAACTTGCAGGCTTCATTTCAATGCTTAACATGAAGACTTCATTCAAGTACTGAAGAGTGAAGACAAATGTGTTTTACAAATCTTAACTAGCTCAAATTACATCAATATATTTGGAGATATGTATCCTTATGCAGGACTAGATGTGATTATATAGATGGTAAAATCTGCATTAAAATGTGCCATTGAAGAATAACCTGTTATGCTGTTGTCATTGGATGGAAACAATTTGATCTATTGCATTGTAGTGCAGTGGACAGTGCGATGTGACTTAAATAATGAAACACACAGTGCTATAGTAAGCTTAATTAGTTTAATGCAATACAATTATGTTGTATGTGTTCAATTCTCAATATAGCAATACTATGTATACATTAAGAAATGCCACAGTATAGGCTATAGCTTAAAGGACAATAAGTATAAAAGACATTGTGCAAGACTCATTTTGCATTGGTTTGCTATGTTTACAGTGTTAAAATAATTGAGCTTTAGCATTCAATATAGACCCCCCCGCCCCCCATAGCAACTGATCACATTCACACGGCAGCCATTAGCTCCTACATCATTCTTCATCATACAGTTGTGAGAAACCATCCCCCAGGTCTGACATCAGAGCAAAATGGTAAAAATAGTAATAATGTCCATCAATTGGAAGATTTGTGATGATGTAAGTCATGCACATTTACCCTGGCTTTTATCTTTCTAACCACAAAGGACACCAGTCCAGGAGTCTTCATTCAGGATTTACAGAGGCTGTAACAAAAACACCAGATATCATTGTCTCAAATTAGAAAATATGATAAAACTCTGGGAATCAAAACTTCTGGTTGTATAGTTAGATGTGGAAAATACTGACATGTTATATACTGTATTTATTTCACTAATTTTCACCATAAACTGGATTGATTCTGGTTTTCTTGAATGCTTAAGTGACTGCTTACCCCCTTACTGCGGCAGGTTCCACACAGGCAACCAAAGAAGCCATTGATCATCTGAATGGCACACAGCACCAGTTGCGCACCGCTTGCCACCAGCAGGGTAGAGAATAAACCAGTGTTGAATTGTACCACATTCTTGGGCTCCCTGCATGTTCCCCACCATGTATGATCTGTCAGATAGCTACTACCCCTACAAAAAGTGGAATACAGTATATGAGACAAGCTGTGCAAACATGCATTTGTTTTCACAACAACAAATTGATAGTTTTCATGGATGTAATTTGCAAGTCACTTGTTTGTCACCTGCTGTCTTTAAAAGGTGTTGTCCAAATCAAGATAGCTTTACAGAGTGGTCCATTCTGCAGTCCAAGCACTGCCACAACAAAACTGTAGAGGGCGCCAGCCACCCCAACTGCAGAAAATGCAATGGAGAGGAACATCTGCAGAAGTAAAATTAAAATAATATTTATTAGCATAGTTTAATATGATAGGAAATAATTGGAGGAAATGTTTTCTATCAAATATTGGAGCTTGTGTGGCATTCCAGATTCCAGTGCTCAATGGGGGAAGTAATTACCACATTCCATTCCATGTGTATTCATAGTCATTGTTTGTGGCAGGGTTCGCTATTTACTAAGCAGCAAGTTACCAAGAAGCTCCAGAATACATGGAATTAAATGTTGCGACTGTAGGTCTCATTTACTATGAAAACCTACATCTCCAGTCCATTAATTAGTCACCCACGCCTCCATATATGGTCACTCCTCGGGACATCACATTTCCATATATGGTCATGCCTCGTGACATCACGCCTACATATATGGTCATGCCTCGTGATGTCTCGTGACATGATGGAGACCCTAGATCTCCATATCTGCATACTGTATATGGAGCCGGCCAGCAACTCTACATCTGATCTCAAACCCTTTGATCTCCATATATGGAGCTGACCTGTTCTGACATTCCATATGTTGATCAGTCCCCACCCGTCCTTCCTGTTCTGACATTCCATCATCAAACTCTGTACACTCAAGACATGCTCCATATATTATGCGCCAGTACAGAATTAATTTCATATGTTGATCTGAGCAGTCTGCCGTCACCCAGGCGGGTGCGTTCACGTGACCTCGCCCTTTAGGGCGTCTTACTGGTATATAATATATAGTATATTTATATAAAGTATATTTATTGCCCTGAAAAGCTCACCCCACAACGGTTTCCACAGCACCCCTGTTTTCCTGTCAAATGGATGTAAAGTGCTGGCACCAACACCTAGGGAGAAATGAACAGTTTGAGAACACAATACACAATTGGTGAAAAGCATTGTCTAAATTAGACTGAAATCATTGATTAATATTTCAATCTGTAATTCTGCCCATTCATGTTGAATTCCACTAAAAATAAGTATTTTAGATCATGGTTCTCAATGGGTCCGTGAGGGGGTTGTAGGCGGTTCCCAACTAAATGATTCAAAAGTGAGTGTTATGATTTGTCCATGCCTCCATAGCCTTCTAATCAGTGATGGGCAAGCTACTTGGAAAATGTAGTAAGCTACACTACCAGTTACTCTCTATTAAATATAGCTCAACTACAACGAAGCTATCCCCAGATAATTGTAGCAAGCTACACTATAAGCTACATGGCAAAAGTAGCTAGCTACATGGACACTACTTTTTTTTTAAATATTTTTTATCAACTTAATGATCAAGTTTCCACCTAACAAATAGCCTAATAGGCAGGCAAAAATGCTGAGTTTGATTGTTTATTAAAAAACAAACAGGAAACAAGCCCTCTGTCTGGCTTTTGGTGTCAACTTTTTCACATTTACTTGTATTAATGTACCTTGCGGTGTCAGGAGCCGGCTGATTCATGTGTTCAGTGTTGGGAAAGTTCTTTTTTTTATTAACTATAGTTCAGTTCACAGTTCATTTTTTTAAAGGAACTAATTCAGTTCATAATTCAACATTTTGAACTAAAGTTCATGGTTCCAAAAAATGAACGATTTTAGTTATTATTATTATTTTTTTATTATTATTATTATTGCCACAGCCTAGCCATTTGCACACCAGCTGAGAGACATAATTTAGACTAGAGAATGCTAGTCTCTCAAGACAGACTGTTGCCTCGATAGGCACTGTTTTACCGAATATTTGAGGATGGGATACTCAGATTGAGAGAATGCTGACAGGCACTTAAATGAGATGTTAATGTCCTGTAGGTAGACTTAGAAATAAAACTAGTGTTGACTAATCAATACAAGTGGCTCTTATTTTGATGGGGCAGTTTCTGCACAAGAAGTCCGTTTGACTTGTAAACAAGCTACGATGAATGAGCTGTCAAAGTACTATAGTCGCTAAACCACGTTAGCGATCAAATTTTTCAATATGAAAACTTTCACTTAGACAATAATGTAGGTTACACACGCTGGAATTAAACATGGAACCTGCAGGCAGCATTAGGTGAGTAATTAATTGTGTTGTGCTAGAGATAAAAGGACAGCTGCTGCGTGGGATCCTCTTGCTTAACAACATAACTGTGTCAGAGTCAGACTCATCTTATCTAAACCAACCAATCATGGATTTTTTTCCAGGTATTTTTTTCCCCCACAAAACTTTATTTAACAGTCAATTTGTAACTTATAGCTTTTGTTGAAAGCTACGTCACTACTTGGGTCTAAAAATAGCTACACTACAAAAAACGCTACTTGGTTCAAAAGGAGTGAAGCTACCATCAAGCTACTGATAAATGTAGTTAAGCTATGTAGCTTCGCTACTTGTAGCTAGCTACTGCCCAACTCTGCTTCTAATGAAGTCTATGTACTTGATACGAGACACAATAACGTCACGTCACGTCATATGCCATCTAATGGTCTTCTTGTCACGTCATATGTCCAGCACTACAGTATATGTATTGCCTGTCTGTGTAATACACTTTGTGAACTTCGCGTGATATTGTCTCTGTGTCATCAGGCCCGTCGCTTTAAGGAATACTTCAACTGAATTGTCACACATCACCCAGACTGTTAGGTGCAGAACGAGGGCCTTCTAGATCACAACACATGGAGTGTACACATGGAACCAACCAACTCACTTCCTACCTTCAAATCTGGACTGAAAACCCACCTGTTCAGAATCGCATTTCCAAGCTGATGTGTTTTTAAACTTATATATGCACTGTTTCATTGGTTTTATTATTTTGATCGTTTTTCTTGTTCCACCCCTGGCCCCCACACATGTAAAGCGTCTTTGAGTGTCATGAAAAGCCATTTATAAGTCCCAGATATTATTATTATTATTATTAACTCTTACTGATGTATACTCAGAGGTAGATTTTAGTGTAGATTGGGACCCCGATCTACACTGTAAAATCTAATTGCGCTATTGCATATGAAACTGGGGTCCTTGAAATGAATCACATTTTTTTATGGATGTTTTGATAGAAGACCTTTCCGCAGTCATCCTCGGACACAGCTCATGACAGAGTCATGCATTATGTGCAATACAATGATGCTAGTAAAGTCATGTATAATGAAATCCATCACGGCTCTAATTAGATGACTCTTCCACAGTATGCAAGCTTGAGAATCTTAACCATTTCATCGTGCACATATTTTGTGGCTTTGGCAAATCATGTCTATCATTATTATGTTATACAGAAAAAATACCAACTAAATAAACGTACTTTATATTGTGGCCTACTCCTGTGAAAATACCAAATAATAACACATGCTAAATTATATGATAAGGCTGTGGTTCTCAAAGTGGGATCCAGGGACCCTTTCTGGTCTGTATACTCCGAGAGCATACAAATGGGTCCATTTGGTCCCATTTGTACGGTGTCAGAGTTATGGGGATCCTTGAAATTAAAAAAGTAATGTAATAAGGTACAGTACTTACCATTAAGCCGCCTCCAACCAGCCCTCCCATGTATTTGACCTCTTCAGTAATGTGTCCATCTTTAACATATTTGACATCCCAGCCGGGGAAGAACAGCAAGATGTTGCAGAGGATGGAGATGACAGCAAGTGGGAACAGGCTCCCTCCAACGCAACGGGCGCATCTTCCAGTGCACATTGTCACTTGCTGGATACTACTTTAACTAAAATACTCTAATCTGTGCACTTCTGATCAGGGAGATCCTTGACTGTGTTTGGCTGATGTTTCCTGTAAGTTAGACGAACAAATGCTGTTGAAAAATAGCCTTTTCCCCCGTCTCTCAACTAACATTAATTCAGAGGAATGGAGATATATACTAAAAGGGCGGGGTGGGTGCTTTTGTGTGGGAGGTGTATCTCAAGTCATAAGGCTGGGATGGGCTGCTGCAGAAAGTAACATGGCCTCTTCTTTGTTATATTGAGAGAAAACAATTTGTTCTGTGGTAAATAGAGGTGTCTTCTGACTCAGACAGTGTAATCGTATTAAATGTAATGATAGTGACTACGGTGAGTGTATTTTAAAACAGGAAGAGGATTTCCGGTAAGCTCAACAGTAGGCTACAACACTATACTGTAGCCCCATGTGTTTACTGTTCTTATATTTACACAGCACACCAGGACCAGGGTTGGACTTTAGACCAATCTCAGCACTGTTTGACTTCAACTGTAAAACATTAATACATGGCAACGTTTGTTGATGGTTAAACATGTGTCACTGTTACTGTATTTAAACAGTCTCGCGCTTTACATAGATTGTGCCATTGTACATAGATTCACCCATTCACACACACACATTCATAGACCGATGGCGGCGGAAACCATGCAAGGCACCAACCAGCACATCAGGAGCAATAGGGGTTCAGTGTCTTGCTCAAGGACACTTCGACACTAACTCATTTAATGACCATGGTACTAACTACTAGGTTATTATGGTTAATGGCTGACTATGGGTTAATCACTATGGTACAGAGTATGGTGCTGACTAAGGTTAATAACTATGGTGCTGACTATAAAACGGCCTTTGTTTCAGTAGGTACTAGCTAAATCGTTATCTTTATTTTTACAAAAGTTTAGACCAGAGCTAGTTTTAGTACTAGGCCTCGTTGCAGTTATCTAAAAACAGAATTCTGAAATAATTGTGTTGAATATTCATGGCTAAAAACATAATCGCCTTATGTAATTCAAAAGTAGCTTTACCTGCATGGCGGAGCTAGCCTGGCCCCGAGTGAAGAGAGTGGCGACACTAGCGTTGACTCCCATTGTAACAATGGAATGCAGAAGTGCTCATTCTATCTCAATGGGATAGTTACAATATTTGGAACTATAGCCCATAGGCACCCACTTTGCGGCGAGATCAAAGCGTGTCGCCCCTCTCTTACTATTCCACTCGGCCCTGGCCCAGCCTGTGTGCTTTCTGGTCTAGAGGGGCGGGTGCCGGTCGAAAACAGGCGGTGGATCCTATTGGTTCACTGATCCGAGCTCCTGCCCCCGCCCACCTCTTACCTTCCCCCAGAATGGCCCTACTGGTCAGATCTGGGACTGCAGGCGGGCCCGTGCATTTAGCATGAGGAAACACCGTGCAGCTGGGGTTTAACATTGAGCACTTCCACATTTTGGACACAAAAATGTTGGTGTCCAAATCATAGAGCGTTCTTCCGGCTGCTTCAAAACGCCACTGAGCAACTTCCATCGAAATGAATAGCAGGGGGGAGGGACAGTCCACCCTCAATCCTTATAACTCTATGCCCCTCCCCGGTAGAAAACAGTAGCTTCCTATATGCCAGATCTTCCAATGGGTTTCCCCAGGCTTTCATTTTTGAGCCGAATGCGGAATGCGGAAAACGGCCGCACCTGTCTGCCCAGGTCACATTCAACCCAGATTCGGCTCATTTTGCTCCTATATGCCACTAAAATGTGGAATGCCATACCAACAGCTCAAACAGCTGTTAAGAAATGTGAATTCCTAGGCGCAGCTACAATTCTAAACTGGCCTCTGTAAAAAAGTTAAAGTCCCCCCCCCCCCCACCCTATGTTTCTATACTTTTTTCTAACTGTGAATATGATGCTTTATTTTTTGCATAGATAGAAGTGTATATTTGTATGTCTTTAAATGTTCTGGTTTTATCCTCTTGTTTTTGTATTGACCTACTTTCCTTGAACTGTAGCCTACCCATTCTGCAAACTGTCAAGATTTTCAATCAATCAATCAATCAATCAATCAATCAGTCAGTCAGTTTAAAGCTCACCTACTGGATCCTGTTTTTCTGCACGCACCTTTTTCCGTTTCCGCTCTGCCAAACCGGATCTTCAACTTCATCTTCAGGGTGTCGCCTAAGGTCGCCTATCGTAGAGGTCTACATTTTGGGGAGCGCCCCAGCGCCACCCCATTCTCAGCCCAGGGAAACAACAGCAGCATTCCTGATGCCGATCATGGACACGTTGGAAGAGAACTCACTGACTCCTGTTAAAGAATTCCTTCTTACTTATTTGATGCCAGAGAAATGTTACGATTACTTTTTCGTCAATTTTAACTTTATGCACGGTGAGTAATGTTTTGAAAGCATTATGCATGCAGCAGTTTGTGGGGCAGGGCGATTCCAGTGTTTACGTTTACTCTGATGATCTCATATTATATGTCTCATATTTAGTTATTATTAACGTTAAAAGCTAATTAACAGGTCATCTCGCCCCTTTGCCAACTCGCCCCCGCGAAAAGTGAAGACGGCCGGGCTCGCCCCGGAATTTCGAAAAGTCGCCCCAAGCCGTGGATAGCTCGCACAAAGCGTGGATATCTCGCACCAAAGCGTGGATATCTGGCCCCAAAGCACGGATATCTCGCCCCATGTTTATTTCATGTTTATTTTACCTTATTTCTCATATTAGAACATTTAGCTTTGGGGTGACCGATCTTCCCGTTGGGGCGACCGCCTGACCGGCGACCGATCTTCGCCGCTTGGGGCGAGTTGGCAAAGGGGCGAGCCGTCTCGTATTCTTATATTCATGGCAAATAACTTTCCAACCGCAGGCGACCACTGTACTAAAGTCATTGTCATGTTTTAGTGCCTTGCTTGAAGATTGTACTGAGCAAAACAGTAGGGCTGTGGATTTTACTGGAGATTGTCATAGGTGAGAAATTTCACATTATCTACCAATAGTTACTGTACGTATATCAGGCTTAACATAGATACAGTAGGCCTACATTTCCTTGGACTTTTGAATGTAACCCACGCCACTTAATTTAAGCGCACACATATTGAAAAGCCTGCAGCCTAGGCCTACTACCTGTCAATGTCTAGTCTAGACAATAAATTGTGGTTTATAGGCCTACAGAGGAGGACACATTTTGAATTCCACATACCGTACTATATCAACAACATCATGTCTGCCTGAGCCAATATCGCCCAATAATTAAATTATTTTATGTAGTCTGTTTGGTTTAAAGAATCGCTCTGAATTGTGATGTCTCCATTGCCAATCTCATATACCGGTATACATGTATTTGTATTCTCAGCACCTCTAGCTCAAGTGTTGAAGATAATAAAAGGGAGGAATGCAGATGGTCTGAGCCTGACATCTGTTCTACTGCAGCTGTATGCTGGCTCAGCACCTGTGCTGTTCCTCATGGCCAAGGACTTCCCCCTCAGGTACAACTGGGAATTGTGTCACAAATCCATGGCATACGAGTGGAATGCTAAAGGAAAGTGCTTGTGTGCTTGTAGATCTGCTATTTTCACTAGTTTGGGTCCCGGGCAAACGTCAAATTGTTTGGGGTGGGTCTTGAGCTAAAACATTTGGAAACCACTGGTGTAGGAGGCACTATTTTGGCACCTCGTATCAAAAATCAAAAACTATCTACACTACAGCATGTAGCCTATTATAATGTGTATTTATATGCACAAACACACCTCAGCACACCTGCTGAGTCCGCTGAGAATTTACATCTTCCGAGATTTTACCCACAGTTTTCATCCTATTTTAGGATTCTGTTTCAGAAGAGTTAATTACCATATAGTTTGTGCTAAGATTTTTTTTTAAATCTTATCTTAAAACAGTGCCTGGGGCGAGAGGCTCCTCATGTTGATTCTGACTGCATTGATTGGCTTCCTCATCCTGCATTACCGCGGTCACACCCTCAAAGGTTTGCTCACACGCTCAACAATCTGTGTGTATTCAAGTCAGGTACTGTAGATTCACAAACCTTTTCATGTCAAGGACCCTCAAATTATTTGATGTATTTGGCCACGGACTCCCATCCGAAAAGAAGTCAGGAACCCCCCACGATACAAGATTTGTGTTTTAAAATGTCACATTTTTCATATATTTTCAGTTATTTTCAAGATTTATTTGAAGATAGATCTACAAGCTCACAATGTGATGCGTTGTGACTCGTGAGCTTGTAGATTTGTATTTTCAAATAGCCGAAGTACAGTATGTAGGTTTACAGCTGGAGACCCCCTGGAAACACCTCAAGGACCCCTGGGGGTCCCTGGAGGCCACTTTGAGTATGGTGGTAAACATAGCCTCTCAACTGTAACAGAATGCAGATAATAGGCTACTTGGCTCATGGTCACCCCATTGTTGTTCTTGGAAAGATCAAGTTGTCTTTGTCTTTCACTGTTTTACATATTTTCAAATAAAATACATTTCCTGCTAACAATACCTGACTCACACTACAATCTGTGCAATTTGATTATTTGCCTATAAATCACCACATTTAATTTCATAAAATGTTTTTTTTTCTTCTTTTTAGTATACTCGCTTTGATATGTACTGACGTGACTGGTCATAAGAATGCAGTTTTTGAGCTTTGTATACGGTATACACGCTATACTGAGTACTATACTGAGTGTATTTACTTTGTGTAGTAACTTTCAGTGTAGTAACTTTGTAAAAATTAAGTACCTGTACAATTTACTATTTCCAGCAGTTTAATACACATCACATACAAATCCACTCACGTTAGCAAACCTAGGCCCAGCCAAGGTTTGCTAGTATAGAGTGAGTGTATTTAGGCCCACACATAAGATACTTTTCACCATAGCTTTTTACAGCTACTGTTATGTACTGTATGTCTGTATCTAAAGGAATGAGAAAGCAAAAGTATCACACACATCCAGGTTACACCACAATTGGCTGGTCAAACTAAATAGCTTTTAGCACGGAAGACTCTTCTCTGTCAGGGTTTACATCCCAGGGTTTATGTTGCAGGAATGTCGATGATCTTGGCCTACAATGTTGCTATGTTACTGCTGGGCTCTTCAACATCCTCTACAGCTGTCATCTCTACAATGCAGGCCTCCAGCATGCCGGCTGTAATTGCAAGCAAGGTAGCAACGTGAAGGATTAACTTTATAGTATGCATATTTGGACGATACTTTATTCTCATGAGATGGGTCCTATTATAGCTTATGAACATGTATGTCTATGTATTCACGATGAGCCAACTACGTTTTTCTGGACCACATTGGAAACAAGTGCGTCATTACGCTTGTATGTGTTTATCCTGGGTTTAAGTCAAATTGAATCAACTCAACTGTTATGTATTGTACTACAGACTATCCAGGCTGGGACTAACAACTGCAATGGTCATACTGGACAACTCTCCAGTCTGTCCGTGTTTCTTGTCTGGGCAGGCTCTGCAGCAAGTATCTTTGTTTCTCTACAGGTATGCTAATGATAACCCTGCTTCACTTGCACACTTGTGTGAGTGCATACAGTACGTGTGAGTGCGTGTAAGTGCATACACACAAATAACCGAATATATATACGTAGATTCATGGCCACACACAAGCTGAACAGTTCATTTCTACGTCTATTGTAATTTCTCATTATTACCTATTACCTCATTTCATGTAACTTAATTTTATTTCAATTTTCACTTGTTATCCTCCTATTTTAGAACACAGGGAAGTCTCTCACCACACTCGCCCATGTACTGTCAGCCTGTCTCAGCTGTATCCTGCTAGTGCAGGTCGTCTGCAGAAACAACAGCGCCTCTGTGAAACAGAAGAGTGAGTAATGGTCAGTGTGACAACAACTAGTCAGAAATATAATTAAACAAGGGCAGTCTGTGAGTCAGAGAATTAAGTCCTGCTGGTGCCACACTGAACATACTATGGTATGGTAATCCATTTTCTTAAACAATGTGTGATATTGCCCCCTAGTGATGTAACTAAGAATAGCTTCTTATTCCCTTTTTATGCCAGATTTTTTCCCCCACAATATAAACAAAACATAGGGTGTTATGCATTAAAACTCTGAAGTGCAAGAAGAGATGAGGAGTGATGGGAAACATTTACACTCAGCAGGGGAATGAAAACTTGATTAAAGTGGAGAAACTGGCATATCCCTGTTAAAAAACACTCTACAGCAGTGATTATAAGGTCAGAATATAGAGCTTTAAGTTGTTAACAAAAACATTGTTTTTACCCAAAAGATATTAAATACCATACCTTTTTAATTTAAGGGAAATAAATATAAATGAAAAGAATACACTCAAAACTTGTTTTGAGGAGAAAAGCTCTAAACCACTTAATTTGGCCTTTAAGATTACTTTGACAGAAATAATAAACTCAACAACACAATAAGCATAAACAATGTAAATTGAAAACTATTTAAACTGCTCTTAAAACACTAATGGTGGTCCATAGACCATTGCTTCTCAAAGATGAGTCTGGGGACCCCCAGGGTTCCTTGAGGGGTGTAGGGGTGCCCAGCTAAATGATTCAGTTAGGGACAAAATGCACCCTTGACAGCCATCGACCCCTATAGGGGCTTTCGATAAATTTCTTACTTTTTCACCAATAAAGAAAACCAAATATCTTTGCACTATTTTACACGGTTGATAGTATTGATAAATAGCTCAAGATAAGCATGTGCAAGGCAACGTGCAAAAAGTCAAGGGTAGACACTTCTTTGAGCGATTTTCGACGACATACTACGGTATGTTGTTTTTCATGGTTTTCAACAATTAAAAGAAATGTAAAAATCATGTCAAAAGACATAGGCTACTATAGTATGTTGTTTTTCATGGTTTTTGACGACATATGTTGTACGTAATATACGTATGTCATTTTAAAATAGTTTTCGATGCTGCTCCAGAGTGTATTGTCACATACATCCAGTATGTGGTGGAAATTTGTTTTCCACCACGAAGTAAAAGTACCAATACTGCAATTTAGACCTACTTCGTTACAAGTACGGAATTGAAAATGTACTTGAGTAAAAGTACAAAAGTATCAGCATCAAAATGTACTTAAAGTACTAAAAGTAAAAGTATTCATATGTGTAGGAAATCTACTGACACATTGTGAGCTTTGTAGATCGGCCAAAATGTGTAGATCGGCCAAAATGTATAGGGTTGAAGTGGTTAATGTATGTTTTCTTCTTTTTTTTTTTTTTTTTTTTTTTGCGGCTTACGCCTTTTATTGATTTTTGAAGGGACATACAGTAGGCTGACAGGAAACGGGAGAGAGATGGGGGGATGACATGCAGTAAAGGCCGTGTCGGGTCCGGGAGTCGAACCCGCGGCACACTGCGACTGGATTACCAGTCCGGTGCCCAGACCGTTACGCTACGGCCTGGGCCTAATGTATGTTTTCTAATCAAAATAAAAATCGCCAAAGTAACTAGTAACTAAAGTTTTCAAATTATTGTAGTGAAGTAAAAGTAAAAGTTTTGGCTCCGGGATGTAGTGTGGTAAAAGTACTGGAAATTGGAAATACTCAAGTAAAGTACAAATACCTCAAAATTGTACTTAAGTACATTACTTAAGTAAAAGTTACTTTCCACCACTGCATATGTAGCAGGATGGGCTTTGGTTCCTCACTGTGCAGCCCATGCTCCGCCTACTCATCAGTGGCCTGATTGCTACCAGTATTTAGGCAGCACATGCTATCATTGCTCTGTTTGCTGGAGTGTCTCCTAGAAGCTGGCCCGTGGGGCTTGCAGCAAGCCACCATTTCCCACTGCGTGTGCGTCATCCCTATATCCAAAGCTGGCATGTTGGGCATCAGTTTTGGGATTTTAATATCTGTGCAGGTATGTGTCTTACTGTCTTTCCAGCTATTAGCAATCTGTTGCAGAATTATAATATTGTGGTCTTTAACTTGACCGTGACCGCTGGTGTCTTTTTAGCCTCGGGGCTACACTGCCATCACTCACTGAGTCAAACTCCTGGAGTTCCTGCTCTGGGCGTGCGGTGTAAGTTCACCACGCACCAACAGGTATGTTGGCGGTCCTCACAGTTATAGGCTATATGTTCATTAAGGTGTCTTTGATGCCACAAGAATATAAACATGGACCTTTGCTATTACAGTTTCCTATTTGGCGCCCGCCGCGGTGGGCCTCACGATGGTGTGTCGCCCTCCTAAAACGTGGGGCCAGTGGCACACCTGCTGCTTTGCTAGAGGTTGTGAGGAACATCCACACTCTTTCTCACTAATCAACCTTCCTGTGACAGCGACTACACCAATACCGTCCCTCCCTGGTTGTGTGAACCTGGGTCCTAGACCTAGAGGATAGAATTGGACAATACTGCTTTTACTACCCCTGTGAAGTACTCATTGTTGTTTCCATTACAGGACCAGTGCTGCGGAGCTACGTATGTGGGACCATAGCCCCTTTCGGGACCCTACGTAAAACTTTTTTGATATTTTGTTTAGTTTTACGTTGGGTCCCTGCTCGCTAGTGTATTTTCGTATGGAAATTCCTAAATGCGGATGTGGAGATTCTCTCTAAAATAGGACCCGCGGCATGTGACGCCATTATTTTCCTTGAGTTATTCTGAATTCGGTAACTTTAAGTAGCTATACATCCCGGTGCGAATATCTCCTGTGGCGCGGAAGCCGTTAAGTATTTTTAATCTTTGTTTGACCGATTTGGTCGCTTTATTTCTTCTTGTTTGTTTACCGTTTATTGTACCGCCTCCCGGTGTGCGGTTGGCTTGTGAGGCTACGTCCCTGCCTCTGATCTGCTGTGTCATAGCTATAGCGCCACTAGCTAGCCAGATAGGCGGTACAATGAGGTGTCAATAAACAAGAAGAATCCAAGCTTCCAAATCGGGCAAACATATATTAAAAATACTTAACGGCTTCCGCGCCACAGGAGATATTCGCACCGGGATGTATAGCTACTTAAAGTTACCGAATTCAGAATAACTCAAGGAAAATAATGGCGTCACATGCCGCGGGGAGGCGTTTTAACATGTAAACATGAGCCAGTAAATGTTTTAATCAGGTGGCATGGACGACGTGGAACAGGACCCAATGCACTGGATCGAACAAATGTCAGAAACTTCAGTAGCATTTGGGTTCTGCTTGGAGGGCTAGTGGGACCAGGTGACAGCTGCCCAGTGGTGATGGTAACCCCCCTTTTGATGGTAACCCCCCTTTTGTTTCTGTTTTGATATTATGTTAACTAATTTTGCAGTGCATTGGGGTGCCACTACCCTGGGTCGGTTGGCCTGCCCGCCTCCCTCCCCAGTACTGGCCTGCATTAGTACTGGTATTGATTAACTTAATAACTAGTAGTTTTATCTGCTTGGAATTGCATCTATTTTAATGTTGAATAACAATGTCCTAATTGTACAGAATGAATTGGTGTTTGCCATATTGGCTGACTTCCTAATTTAATAAACCCTTTTGTAATTTTGGTACACACGTCTGCCTGCCTCATATTGTATAACGAATCTGTGTGGAGGAGTCATTAAGTGCTCCGGGTGTTCAGTGTTTTAATAAACCCTTTTGTAATTTTGGTACACACGTCTCTGCCTGCCTCATATTGTATAATGAATCTGTGTGGAGGAGTCATTAAGTGCTCCGGGTGTTCAGTGTTTTACCATAGTAAATATCTCCTGGGGCGCAATTCCCCAGGTGCCGTAGTAGGCTACCGGTTAATTCATACCACCCTGCCACACATACATCCATGCAGCTGACCTCCCAATTGGTGGATGTGATCCTGGGAGCCACACCTGTGTTCTGGTCCTCTTGATTGAGCTGAGCAGGACCTAGAAACCTGGCTCCTGCTCAGCTCAATCAACAGGACCAGACAGAACACACTCGTTACTTTTCTTCCAGTTTATTATACTCTGTTGTCAGATCGTCTTCTTGGTACAGGCGACTACAGAGCGCCCCATTGTGACTGTGGAATGCATGCATTTCTTTTATGCCTACCACTCGCTGACCAGTGTTCAGATCGCAGATGCTTCTATCGTTTAGCCTGTATAGTTAGGTTGTCGTTAGGCATTCCGCATTTTAGATAACAAGATTTAACTTAAACCAGTTGAAAGTGAACTGAAAATGAACTACGCTGACACGCCGTGCATACGATGTTGATACGCCGTCAAGAGAGGTCGGCGTATCAACGTCGTATGCACGGCGGTGTGTCTGCGTAGTTCACTTTCAACTGTCTGAAATTGCAAAAACAACTGGACAGGTGTTTGCGTAGTTTCAAGTTCAACCCCTTTAGCTATTTTGTTTTTCATGGCTTATTTTATTTTTGTGTCCTGCACACAAAGTGCCCAACCCTCATTAGTTATAAGACACCATTTTACATTTCATTACATTCATAATAATTTAATTAAAGTGAGCTGACATGAATGTTGTGTGGCCATCTGCTAATTGTGCAGAGAGAATATTAACATCTTTGTGCAATGTTTAATTTATACTCGGCTCATGCACTTTACTAGAATATATATATATATATATATATATATATATATATATATATATATATATACATACACTACAGTATATAAGTACTGCAGAATGTGGTACTTGAACACAGAATCTCTGGATTGTGAGCCTGCTCGTGACTAGACCAGTAGACCATCTCTCAGTCACAATTTACAGCAATGAACTGTAAATTGACTGGGATTTGAACATGAAATATCTGTGCTGAGAGTCTGATCATTAGACTACACCATCATTCAGTCAATCCTCTGCAAATGTCTATTAGTACTGTTGAATTAAGCGTTCTTTGGTATGTTAATCCACTTAAAAGCAGAAAATGACAGAAAATGGAACACAATGTGCTGAAATGAGCAAAAAGAGTCCGTTGTAATAATAATTTTCGCCTAAGACCTTCGCCGTTTTTATGCCGTCTGAGATGGGCTATAGCCCATGGAAAGGATGAAAAACGAGGATTTAAAAAAAAAACGAAAATCCGAGATTTGAGTGATTTTCGTATTTTTTTCAAATCCTCAAAAATGATAAACGGCGTGATATAGTATGCCGTCCAATATGGGCTATACCCCAAAAAATAAAAAATAAATTTTGTGAGAGGGCACTTTCTGCAAAAGGGCAGGTGCTCAAGCCCCCCTACCCCCCCCCCCCCCTCTGCACGTGCCTGTTTCTAATACACATATGGAAACAAGTCTCCATGACTTTTGTGTTATCCTGTACTTCCGTGTGGCTTACATTTACATTGTTGACTAATAAATAAAGTATTCAATTAATCATTCAAAACATAACATGTTGTTCCGGGCGGCTGGCGTAGCTGTCTGGGCACCTTGGCTGGTAATCCAGTCTGGCAGTGTGCCGCGGGTTCAACTCCCGATCCTGATGGCCTTACCTGCTTGTCACACGTGTCACCCATAGAGTATTAAAAGGATAGAGACTGATCTATCCCCCCCTCCTATTCATGTCAGTGGAAGTTGCTCAGTGGCCTTTTGAAGCACCCGGAAGCCGAAGGACCGTCTACTCCCGCCTTTTTTCGCCTTTTCCAAATGCGGAAGTGCAACCGAGCGCTCAATGTTAAAGCCCAGCTGCACAGGGTTTCCTTGTCATGAATCCACGGGTCCGCCTGCAGTCCTTCCTCTTACCACTTAGCAACGGTCCCAGGCTTACTTATCTGTGAAAAGAAAAGCCTGGTCACAACGTAAGGCAGAGAAGCTATCGGCGGATGTATCCTCCGGAACATCCGTCAGATGTATTTCCCCCGGATACGATATTTTCCAGACCAATCACAACACTTGTTTCATTCGCGAAGAATGTAAACTGATTTGTAAAGCATCAACGTCATTTCCTTGGGCGATACTTCCGCTAAAATCCCGCAACTTCCGGCCAAACAAATTATAGTCTTTTCAGCGTAGGTCTTGCCAGGGTGCTTACTACTAGGGCCCAGTGCTTCAACGTTGGAGCGCCTCACTGGCCCCTTGGGGGGTGTCACCCCCCTATCTCTCTCCCCATTTCCTGTCAGCCTACTTTCATCTATCCCTCTTAAAAAAAAAAGGGAAAAAAGGCAAAAGCCAGAAACATAACAGGTACTGTTCAGAGCTTTAACCTTCCTGTAATTAGGCTTTACATCAGGAAATATTTCAGGAGCAGTGTTACTCACGCACACCTCACCTGCATGGTATCTGTAATCTTGATTTCAGCCTCACGTTACCTCAACTGTGGAGGGAGGGCGACCGACACAGCGTTCGGGTCAAATGGATTTCACCCTTGCTGGAGGGTTGTGGCTGTGTATACACTTATGTGCGTCAGTCACTTGGCTTCATTTGTAGTTGTGTTCAGAATGAGATATTTGTGATTGCCGTCTTTATCAAGTATCTTTATCATATACTTTATAAAGACTGCAAGGTCGAAACGTCGTATTTTTGCCTGCCTGTCGCTAAATAAAGTTTGGAGCGTCATTAAGTGAGTTGCGAGCCCCTGCCTTCTTTTCATTGTTCACTGTTTCTAGTTTTGGCTCAGCACCAATGGAGGGTGTGCGTTGCTTCTCTTACCCTGAAATGAGAGTACCACATTTTAACTTTCACATTTTTATATATTATATATATATTATTATTTTTTTAATGTTTTCTTGTGGCTTTTACCTTTATTTTATATTTTTTATGGAGGGATAAAAAGTAGGTTGACAGGAAATGGGGAGTGACATGCAGTGAGGGCCGTCGGGATCGGGAGTCGAACCCGCGGCACACTGCCAGACTGGATTACCAGCCAAGGTGCCTGAACCGCTGAGCCACAGCCCAGGCCCACATTTATATCTTACACTTACACTTATAAGTGTAAGGGAGTATAACAAGTGGGAGTCTAATCAAAATGTGTTTAGCTGTTGCTCAACTACTGTGGAGACCTTTGTTAACCCACAGAGGAAATGTATTTGCTGTTAGGGGTTAAGTCTTTCAGGGACACTTGGACAAAAAGTATAGTTGAACCAGTGTCCTTCTGATGACCTACCCACTAAGCTACAGCCCTCCGTTCTGATTGCACGTCTTTTCTAGCCAACTGAATGCAAAAAAATAAACTCATACAGTATCAGTGAGGACAGGCAGAAACCTTGTATCTCCATATTTCATCAGTTAAGCGATAAATAACTTTTCTTTTGTAGGCTAATGAGTTTTAACCAAAGAAAAGTATTAACAAGAGCTTGTAACTAAATAATAACTACATTGGATAGATTGGAAGGATTTCATCCGACAGTGAGGATATAAAACCTACCCATGAGGTAATGCACCCCAAACATTACAAAGAGTTGCATATGGAGTGGATGGGGTGCCAGTATCTTAATAGTACATTAGTACTCCAAGATATTGGGATCAGTATACAGTAACATAATACAAATAAAGAAAAATACAAAAAAGGGCAAAGCAGTTTTAGCGTCAAACAACATATACGATAAATATAGTATGGTTGGTACTTCCATCAAATTATGCAGTTATTACAAAATCACTTTCTTTCTTTCCCGCCATTTTCACTCATCATACCAACATAGTTTGAAATGTCAATGTTTTTAGTATAACCTTAATGAAACATTACATTCTGTGCCCTTTTGTTTGCTTGTTGTTGCATAGAATTGAATCAACTTTCAAATCACAGATTATGTGGAAAGTCTTTAAGGACACTGTGGTAGGTGATTTGCAAATAACACACACACAGAATATTCACAAAACCTATGACATCGGTTTCTACCAAAAGACATGCGTGACTGTATATTCCTGCCATTGACCTTGACAAATGTCCTGGTATTAAAATTGGTCCCCGGGCACTGAACTGTGGCTGTTAACTGCTCCTAAGTAATTAGGATGGGTCAAATGCAGAGGACAAATTTCCTGAAGGGGATAATAAAGTGTCTTACCATAATACATTATATAAAATATTTAGCTTTTGGAATGGCATGTAGTTAGGTATTATTATTATTATTAATATATTAAGTATTACAGTAGTACATGATGCTATAAGATGTTTCTTCTTTTAAATATTGCTTAAATTCCCATAAATGAAAAACAAGTTAATACATCGATTCCTGTGAGGAAATTGTTGTATTGTAAAAATGCAATGTTTCTGCACGAATGACACCAATATAAATTCATATACAACTCTTCCTGTCCACAATGAATAAAGTAACTCTGATTCTGGAGTGTTACAGTAACTGCAGTTTAACTTACATTTAGCCCCGTTGCATTTTGGTTATCAAAGAAAAGCGGAGCCAACGTGCAACGTAGTATGTACATTCTATGCATTATCTGCTGAAGTGATTCAATGTCTTTTGTAGATCGTCACCTCTACTCTTTCCCATAAGAACAATACAGTAGCTTCTAGTTTGCCATTACCTCTTCAAAACGAGCTCATTAAATGAACACTCATTTACCTGTGAACGGAGTGCTTAATAATACGTAATCCATTTCATGCTTAAAACTTTGTCTGTCTGGTGCTATCTGTACTGCTTGTAGAGCTTGCGCAGTTCATCCCAGAACAGCAAAGACAGAATGGTGTGTGGACCGATACGGAAATAGGAGGCTCCCAAGCCTTTGTAGAGTCCTGTAAAGCCCTCCTTCTTCAGTGTTTTTGAGAAGCAGTCAAGGTATCCTCTATAAAGTTGACCCTAGATGAGAAAATTACATCTTGTGAAAGTTTTGCAGGGTGTAGTGCTGCACATCATTAATCAACTCCTTTCTAAATTTGAGCAAGAATCGTGCTGCATTAGTTGACTGTCCAATTAATTTTAGTCGCAAATTACTGTGAAAACCTGCAAAAAATGTCAGTCCGTCCGTCGTTCTGTCCGTCACGCCACCATATATGGCCATCAGTCCCTTACGCCTCGTGACACGTCACGCCACCATATATGGCCGTTAGTCCCTCACGCCTCGTGACACGTCACGCCACCATATATGGCCGTCAGTCCGTCACGCCTTGTGACACACTCCATATATGCCTGTCTCCATATATGAAGATCACGACACTGACCTCATCAAACCCTGGATATCCATACATGGAGAAGACTAGATCATCACCTAGATCTGCATATATGTAGCCGGCCAGCAATTCTACATCTGACCTCAAACCTTTAGATCTCCATATATGGAGCTCCATATATGGACATCCACTAACCTAAAACGGCAGGTGCTGGGCCGAGGTAAATAATAGAAACGAAAATAAGGTCCGCACACTGGACTGAGCTCCGCCTCCAAAGCTTAAATATTTATTCTTTACACCAAAGTGGACATGACGTTTCGAGCCTCACGGCTCTTCATCAGACCGTCTGATGAAGACCCTTTCTTTTCTTTTTAGTGCAGCCTTACCCGGCAGCCGGTGAAAACTAGAGTTCTTAACAGGCCCCGAAAATTAAGGCCCAGTCGTACCTTGGCCCTCATCAAACTCTGTACACTCAAGACACTGTCCCCGCTGCGACCCTTAGATCTCCATATATGGAGCTGACCTGTTATTGATCTGACCTCATCAAACCCTGTACACAGACTCAAGACGCGCTCTATATGGCCAGACCTCATCAAACCCTGTACACTCAAGACATATGGCCATAGGCCAGCGCTCGCCCAGCAGTCTGCCGTCACCCAGGCAGATGCGTGCAGGTGATTCTCATATGACTTCTCGTCCTCAGGGAGTCTTACTGGTATTAGAGACTTTAAGTGAGTTTAAGTCAAGCACTTTGTTGTTGTCTGTTTAAAGCCACTGTAGTTTGCCACATTTTGAATGTGGTTCAGCAACTAGACTAAAGACAATGAATATTTTCATGGAAAAAATGAGAATCATATGAGAATCGTGATCTCAATACTTATCTCAATACGTAATAATAATAATTTTAGCAAGAATCGTGCAGCACTAGCAGGGTGACTCTCACTGTATCATTTAAGGGAATGAAACAAGAAAACAAATGATTCTTCAGAAAGTGTCTGTGTCCTTAGAACACATTTCGAACACATTTTTGGAGAAGCTATACAGCTTTACTTACAAAGCAATGTGAGGAGCGGTGCATCTCTGCACTTTGACTGACGACATACCGGTAGATAAAATAACCCTTTATTGATCCCAATAAAGGGTCCCAATTCCCCAGGGATAAATTCAGATGTCAGCACAGAAGTAAGAGTCAATAAATTAAAATAAATAAATAGACTTAGACACGAGACATCTTCACTGCGTTTCTTAATGACCAAGTTAAGATATGTACAGGCTTTCAAATAATAAGTATGGATGAATAAAATAGGGTATACATTTATCACTTATACAGTATATATGGCTATCAAAAGCATGAATACAAGTAGTTTCAACAGTGAATATGTGGTACATGTTATCTTTTTGGTATGTTCTGTATGGGTGTGTCACATTTGATTTACTGTATACCCTGAAATCTTGAATAAACAAAACTGTGAAAAAACAAAAAGAAACTGAATATGTGAATGAATACAGTATGTACAGTCTATCAAGGAATATATAGGAAGGTGAATATGTAAGTAGGTCTCATCAGTACATCATAATAGAATCAAGTGTCAGCTGAGTATTGGGCTGACAGTAGTCATGTATTGCTTACCTTGCCTAGATGATCCACAGGCTGGTTATAGAGTCGTGTGCTCACCACATCAAAAGGCGTCATAGACAACCCACAACCACACTGCTGATCATGCCTGCAGTCAATGCCACAAGCCAGCTGCCTCTCGGAAATACCTGGGAAGTTGAGAGAGTACAGTGACGTAACTGCTATGCTCTGAAAAATTCAAAGAAAGCATATTTTCTAGATTTCAAAAGGTGCAAGTTTTCTTCTCCCGTTTATTGTAAAGCGATGATGACTTTGATGACCAACATGATTAATAATAATAATACCTTAGATTTACTGTATGTAGCGCTTTTCTAAGTACTCATTTACCTTTCAATTAAATGTCACATTGTACATAGAATAGTCTTGATTCAGAAGCACTTCATTTAGTATGTTATAAAAAGTATTCAGAAAGAGTTAATTGAACTATTATGGGTCCATTTTTACACTCTGGATTTTACTGTATATGGTCTTCAATAAGTGAACCTGCACATAATGCAAATATTTCATCTTAAATTATTCTAAACTGGCAAAGGCTCTGCCGCATTCTCTGCAGTGAAACCTAAGTCTGTTGTGAGCCAGTTGTTGTAATGCCTATGAATGAGATTTTAGTTTTCCCCCTCACCACACCAAGTTGTGTAAGCTGCTGTGCTTACTGAGGGGGTGATGGTAAGAATGGTGTCGAGTTTCCATTCCAAAATTGGGCAAAAGGATAGTGCTCTGTAGTCTGTCCACACTCCTCTGAGATGAGAAAAGGCTGGGAATAAGGCTAAACCGGTTGGTTTTGTGAGCAGTACACAAAGTCTGACTACAAAGTAGACCAGCCATATTTCTTGAAACTGTATTGTCAAAATAAGCTGAATAATTGTGTGGTCAAAAGAGATTATATTACTGCCGGTAGCCTATTTATTTATACATTTATAAATGGCTGTGCATCAAATAAATACCAGAACAAGAGAGAGAAGGTTCTGTAACGTGTGAGACCAGCGAGACAAACAACTGTACAACCTTTACTGTATGAATAAGAGTAGTAGACAGACTATGAACTACGCAATTCATCACTACCTATTTATAACAAAAGACTGAACTTAACAGGGAACTGAAAGTAAACGCTAATGCAAATGGTTTAATTTCCTGTTTAGCTAGTTTAGTTAACATACATTACAGGGCCAGGCTACAAAATAATGTATTATGCCGCTTATGCTTACCACTCAGTCTGATACAATGCACCCTGGAACAGCTTACATCACACACAAAATGCATTTCTACAAGTTTCAGGCTGGAGGCATTATATGATTTAGTGGTCAACCACAGGCCTACAAACTTTAATAATGGCGCTCGGTCACAATGTTAGATTAAAATTGGATAATATTAATGTGTCCTGATTCAAAGAACCAAAGAACAAGATTCCTGTACACTGTACAGGATCTCCTCACTGTTCAGAAAAAAATACCCTAACAGGAGCCCTCATACAAGGTTTCTTCGACTATGCATGCACCTCATGGTACCTCAAAGCAAAGGCCCTAAAACAATGCTCCAATGCTTTCAGATTCAGATTCCCTTTTTTGCCATTGTGTAACACATAGGAATTTGTCTTGACATTTGCGTGTGTGCATTCCTTATTACTTTTTTCACACAAAAACAACAAACAATACAAATACAACATTGTGCAAGAAGTATAAATATGTGCAACAGCACAGGACAGACAAAACACAGCACCACAGCAGCAGCCCTAGAGTCTAGGGCTGCTGCTGTGGTGCTGTGTTTTGTCTGTCCTGTGCTGTCCCACCGTCTAGGGCCTAGACGGTGGGCCTGGTCTACAAGATTCACTACACCACTAAGATGCCCAAGTACTTGTCAAAATACTTCCTTAATGTCAACAATCACAACACTGGCCAGGCCGTAGCGTAACGGTCTGGGCACCGGACTGGTGATCCAGTCGCGGTGTGCCGCGGGTTCGACTCCCGGACCCGACACGGCCTTTACCGCATGTCATCCCCCCATCTCTCTCCCGTTTCCTGTCAGCCTACTTTCTATCCCTTAAAAAATCAATAAACAATCAATAAACAATCACAACACTAGAGGGAGTTCTACAAACCACGTTCAACCCATATTCGGCTCAAACAAGGGGTTAAATTAATTTAGCTCCTATTTAACTAAAATTTGTAACACCCTACCCAGGTGGCAGTGGCTCAGTGGTAGAGTGGCCGGTAGAACAGCTGGATGGGAAGTTGGGAACGTGAGGTTCCCAGTTCGATCCCGGGCTCCCCCAGAGTTAGTGTTAAAGTGTCCTTGAGCAAGACTCTGAACCCCTACTTTCTCCAGATGAGCAGGGTGGTGCCTTGCATGGTTTCATCTGCCATCAGTGTATGAATGTGTGCCTGAATGGGGAAGACCT
>NC_139697.1:65710942-65783442 GCF_964188405.1 Protomyctophum parallelum
TACAAAAACGGCTATGCGGATAAAACCAGAAAAAAAAAAAACACTAAATCAGTATAAACTAAGTAAAAAAGAAACGTGACAACCGTATGGAAAAAGGGCAGAAGAACTGGGAGGCGTGAGGGGTGCGCTGCCTGGAGCAGTGTGGTAACCAGGTCTTAGCGTGTGAGTTGGTGAATGGAATGCATAATCTATGTAAAGGTGTATGAATTGTGTGTGTGAATGGGTGGAATCAATCAATCAATCAATTCAAATCTAGTATGGGAGGTGTCCTCCTGCACTGGAAGTTAAGCAGTGTAGCCCAATGCATAGTGCATACTCCACTAGGACGGCCGAAAAAATATTGTAGTCCAGACTACAGTACACTACAATATTCGGGTGGGTGTAACCCTAGCAAAATTCGGCTGTTAGGGTACCTCTGAGATGTTGTGACTATCCAAACCCATTTCGGCTGTTCCGCATCGTTTCCTTAGGTGACCTTCACACCAGAAAGCTTTACTGCGATTAAACGAATCCTGCTACACATTGTTGGAAAGTTCGCTTTGTTTGGAAAGTGTGAAGCATCATTCGAATCCTAATGCGCATCAAAGAACCGCATTCTACTCCGACCAAAAACGGGGGTTTCACTTCACTTCCAATCGCACTTGATTACGATTCGGTGCAGGTGTGAAATGAAGCAACCAATGGGGTGAGGAGCTAAACACAGTTGGAGACGGAGACGGCATATTTTACGCAGCGCAAAGATGTCCCGTTACCGTGGATAGACGTGGTCGAATGAGGAGACCGAAGCCCTGATCGAAATATGAGGACGAGTACATTAATGAATTGCTTCAGGAAACGCATAATAAAAACACTGCAGTGTGGCCTACAGCATATTCTGTCTGTGCATATTCTGTCTGCGTAAACATGGAGTGCTGTCACTGTGTGGGGACTGGGGAGTAGAGACTTTCATCCCGAAGGCACGACACGACACATGCACGTTATGAGTATAATTTTAACACCATAGATTTCACTGTGTAGGCTATTTTATGAATGGAACACATTGATAAAGGGCCCCTCTGCTGCGTTGACAGCAGTGTGAAGGCAAACCGCAGCAAATTAAATATGCAAGAATCCCAACTTCTCCGCCCATTCGCAGTCGAGTCTACCGAAATATTAGGTGAGAATGTGACCTTATTCATTCAGCCCAGCTTCAAGTTCACATCAGCACTAGCACTAGTGATAAGCAGCATTAGTTTGGAAGAGACATGAACCAACTTCCAGGAGGTACAACCACCTCTGAAATATCATATACAGCTTGATACTAGATGGGTCTGAAAATCTACCTATTTATAAATGATCTTGATATACCTGCCATCATATCATATTTCAGCATGCCATCTTGGCCTAACTCAATGTCAAGTTATTGATATAATGTCAATATGGTTGGAACTGTGTGCCCACTATAGCAGTACTGCCTGATAATCGGGGTCTCGTCTTTGCTTCCCAACTCCTCTCTGGGAGTCATTGTTTTAACTATTTGTATTTTGCCACCCGAAAGTTAGATAAGGTAGCACATGTTTACAGTAACGGGTCATCACAAACTTTGGGTTACCATAAAAGCGCCTGATTAGAACCGTATTCTGAAGGAAGGTGACGACATCCGATGAAGAACTTTACGTCATAGTGTCTGAGCAAATAGACAAGTCTATTTTACATCGATGTACGATGATAAGAGCGCCCCTCACTTCACACAGAGTGATTTTTATTTTAAAATAGATATTGCCTCAACATATGCATCAACAGCCTATCGCTATAAAGGGACAACTTCCACATAGGCTACCTCTGTGACAAATTCCCCACGGTGTGTTGCGGTCACGATATCCAGGCATTAATTGAACCTAATTAATGCCTAATTAACCTAATTAATTAATTAACCTAATCTGTTCCACTTCCAGCAGTGCTCATGGCTGTAGTGCAGCCAGTACACACTTGCTTTAGCGCATAGCGAGTCTCCACTCGCCATCAACAGCGCGAGCCATGAGCACAAGTCACAGAAATTAAATTACATTTGTCAGTCCATGGGGGGGGGTTTCAGGAAGACCAAGCAAACCGAACCAACCCAATGTTGGCTGTCCTACTGGAGTATGCAGCTACCTTAGCAGAGGAAAGGGAGGGAGTACATACGTATAATCTTATGTTCTAACCTCTTACCTCACCAGTGAGTGTGAATGCCCAGCCCGCCACGTTACTATACCACCCCCCAGAGATTTTCCATCTCTGTGTCTCTATTTGGGGTAATATGTCCTGCACTGATGCCAATGTGATTTACCCTCCTGGGGATTAATAAAGTACAGTTTATCATTATCATACAGATTCATCCTAACCTGTAGGTCGATCACAAGTTCCTTCGAGGCAGAGAATGTGGAGAGTTGAGCAGCCGATCCCACGCTGACCCTTGGTATTGCAGCAGTGGAGCCCCTCCACAGTCCCAGAATGCCATGTTGCCTGTGGATGGCCACCAGCGCATGGATCATTCCCTGACATGGACAATAACATTAGTTAACAACACAAGTTACAGTAAAGTAACAAAAATAGTTGCTGCCTGCATTGTCACCAATGTAAGGTGGCATCATTTCGGTACCACGATGTTACCTGGTGTTTATGCTGGTGTCCAACGGCGATGGAGGAGGTTGCCTGACTCTGAAGATGGGTCTTCACCTATCAGTCACAGACAAGCCGTCAGGAAATCAGCTCACCTTGAGATGACACAGGCAGCAGCCTACTATAACGTTCACACCGTAGTAACAGCTGTGTTTACCTTTACTCAATACAATCCTCAGTGTTCATTTATCCATTTGCAACTTTGACAGTGTATGTAGGCTATACTGAGTGTAGCTACTGCAAATTGAATGGAACGGGTCCATTTGGTATTGGTTCCAACTTTCATCTTAGGCTATAGCTCTGGTTGTAAGCACTGGTCCAGGGCTATGGTATCTGTAGGCTGCCGCTAGCCTATAACTGTGTGCACCAACAGGTCAGACATGTTTGTGCACTAATTATATAATACCTATTACCTACTGGCACTGCTACTAACCAAATATACGGGACTGCCTATCACGGCACCGACAACTCCAGCAACCGCCCCTGCCATCGTTGTTTTGGCAGCGCTGACCCTTCCATCGGTGTGGATGTAACCGGAGGAGTCCAAGATCGCGTACGAGCCCAGCCTCACTCCATTCATTAAGAACTGGTACACGAGTCCAGGCACCAGCCCCTTCTGTAAGCCGGCCAGTCCCTCCACTCTGCCGATCGTATAGAAGGCATGGAAAACGTTCCTATAGTAAACCTGGTATGTTCCCCGGCCCTTGAGTTCTCCCTGCAGTTGCATGCGCGTTTTCACGACCTCCAATGGGTTCGTGAACAGACACGCAGCGCACGCGGCCGTCCCGCTGAGAAAGAAATCCATCGCAGCAGCAGATCAAGGTCAACTTCTCTCTGTGCGGTCAGCCGGTCACATCAGAGGACCAGCACATCGGGCAACAGCAGCTCCGTGACAGTCCATATTCCTTCCTTTTTTATCGATTCTTCTTGGTACAACAACCACGGCTACAGTACCAGTACCACGCACGGGTATCACGCTCCTCCTCTCATTGAGCATCTCCTCGTCCGCTCGTGTTTAACCAATGAAAACGCTGCCTGAGCCCTGCCCATGCACTGTCATCAGTATGAGCCCGCCGGCGGACTAACGGTCGTGCCCCCTGTCACTGTGTTAGCCCTGGTCCAAGGCTTATACAGCGAGTCCCTCTCTCTCTCTCAGAGAGGGACTCGCTGTAAGCCTTGGACCAGGGCTATCACTGTGTGTGCTTTCTGCTGGGGGCTATGGGCTCTGCTGCAGCATGCCGAACCGCCAGCAGTGCTGGCCTGCAGGCACTGTCTGAGGCAGTGAAAGAAAGACTTGTAGACCGCCCGCCCCTGTAGTCCAGTCATTATATGAAAAAACCTAGGACAAATTGCAACCGTAGCAAACTCAACTGATTTTGTATCCTCATTATGTCCTTAGTGAGGGAAAAAAAGTCCCAAGGAATCCCATCATGGGGAAGTTTTGAAAACGACCTATATATATTCATATCGAAAAATGCCTGTTATAACATAGTGGTGAATGGGGTTAAAAAAATTACTTTTAGATATCACTATAAAAACTCACAAGCTGATTACACACACAAAGACAAGAAAAAAAGTCAATCACAACTTCATTGAATTATTCTGTTTACTCATGCAAATCACACATTATCTTATTTGATATGCACCAATTAGCATACACGCCAGAACTAATCAAAACATTTGATAAAGACATCTGGTGTCTTGGCAGGGCAGGAGATAAGGCTGAGGGATGAACAGGAGACGGTTAGTAAGGACAGAGAAAAAAATAAGGTAAAGTACAAAAATGGCTAGACTGGTCAAATAATTAAATCACTTACACAATACAACACTACACAATCTAATCTTCATCCTCATCACAGGCCATCTGTTTTGTATGAGAACCTCCCTGTACTTGAGCTTTGTGTACGTCTCTCTCTGCCTGTACTTGGTTCTGTGTCTTTTGGGCTGGTATACATGTAGTTATCTCTGGTCGTCTGGTGTACGGCGACATTCTTTGTGAACTTTATCACCAGGTACTGAGGTTATGCTGTCTCCCCTCGTTACACTGGCCTCGTTTATAGACACACATCCCTTCTCTCCGAGTGTTGATACTAATGACCCTGTTCCACCAACACCTTGCCTACAAATTACACATTGTTCATTTGCCTCCATTTCCTGAAATGGATAAAATAAATGTACAAAATTAACAATGTTTGTAATACCTGTTAACTTTAATGTCAATATTAGGTCAGAGCTACAAACATGAAACATATCTTTCATGTAGTTGTTGACATTAACTTCAGCTGAGCACTTACTTGAACTTCACACATCCATGTTAGGAACTGAGCCTGTTCTGGATGAGTAGATTATGGAAGTGGGAGAGATGAGGGTCCAGAAATCTAGAAAAGTGCACTTGAATTTTTGTTTCATGTGCTCTGTGTGAATGAAAAATAAATATTTAGCATAATACTCATAGAATGATTTAGTCTTGTTAATAGGCTACACAGCTGGTGTGCCCCCGCGGGCGGGGGCTCTGGGGTTCAAGCTAGGTTTTAAGCTAGCTATTTAATAGCTAATCACCAATGTAATGACAATTTAAAAACAACAATAAACTTTAACGTTACAATAAAGCAACATTTAACAATTGTATTAGGCTACTAGCATGATTGATTTGTTTAATAAATTGATTGATATTAATTTATATTGTGAAAGCTTCCACTGACAATAGCAGACCATCAAGCACAATGCGACAATGCATTGTGAGCTTGTCGATCAGCTATTGTCAGTGGAAGCTTTCCCCACAATTACAGAAAACAGAAACAACACTAGCATTCAGCCCTGAGTCCGGTTACCCATATAGGGTTTAAGTGGTTAATGTAACATGTCAAGAGAGTCAAGAGTCAAGAGTGATGCTGACACAGTTCAGTACACACAGTCATCAACATTATTTAAGCTATTCTGTACATTGCAATAACTATCACAGTAATGTTAGCTAGCATGGTTAATAGCTAACTGACTAAATCCTATATTAAACAATGCTTTGAAATGTTCACATCTATAATGCTTATTATATGTTACTTGATGTATATATATATTTTTTTTACCTGCAAGGGTCTCTGACTTTAGAGGAAATGGATAAATATTTCAAAGCTGTTGGGATGGTTTACATGTCAGCCATCTTGATCTTGTTGTCATGAAATACCAATTTATGCAATGACATTCCTGTTTAAGAACTCCCAGTGTGCAGAAATGGGCAAATACACAGTTTTTATAATAGGCGGAAATTACATATTTGTACAGCATGCAAAACACTACATGATTCTTGCACAAAACTACATGGGCTTAACATAAATTTGGTATGTCTGTATAGGGGAGGCTTGTAGGTACCCATGTAACCCATTTCCATTAACATATATTGAGGTAGAAGGCCAAGGGACCATTTGAAAAATGGTGATGGCCATATTTCCCTCCCCAAAAAATCGTCTTAACTTTGAATAATTAGGTATGTAGCCCCCTTTCCAATGAGGTAACATGACATGGTTGGTCTCATTGGAAACCCGAGGTTGTCTAGAATCAAATGGTATCTTTACTTTTGAGCTACCTCAAAATTTGAACGCGTCACAATCTCTGAAAGACAGTGTCGTCAGTGATCCTGCCAGCAATCAAGTAGGTGTCATAGGGGTAACAAAACAATGAAAAAAAACACATTTCCCATGATGGGATTCCTTGGGACTTTTTTTCTCTCACTAAAGACATATTGAGGATACAAAATCAGTTGAGTTTGCTATTGTTGCAATTTGTCCTAGGTTTAGCCTAATTCTGGCCTATAATGACTGGACTACTGGGACTCCTCCATACTTGGCGTGATTTCCGAACAGGCCCGGGGAACCAGGCGCACCGCTCGTCCCCGAGCACCCTTTCAAAAGAACTTCTGGTCATTTTATCATCTACTCAGTCTTATGTGAACACCTCAGACGGTTTTTAAGTTATTTGATTCAGTAATTAGATTTGATATTCATTTTAGCTGCCCCACCCACTTAATTCCTACAGACCCATTTTAATATAACTAAAAAATTGTAACCATGAAAGATTAATCGAAAACATCCAACCTTTTTCTGGTGACTGATAGTGTCCTTCTAATACGTGATGCTTTTTCACATACTGTTCTTATTTATTTTGAATAACAGTAAATGAAAAACCATGGCCCCTCACGTATTGGAAGGACGATCAGTCACCAGAAAAAAGGTCAGGTATTCACTGAACATGTTTTTTTGTGCAATGTAATGTTATTGTGGTATTTGTTGTTGTTCTGTTAAAAGAAATTTGGTGGTTCTATATGCATGGTATTACAATCGAACGGCTGTGAAATGTCAGAGCCTCAATAAAAATACATTGAAAAGTAGTAGCCATGTAGTGATGTTGCACAGTTTACAAATCACCTTGTCTGGAGACAGACCCTTATGGTAATGTAGTCTTCTGCGCGCGTGTGTGTGTGTGCGCATGTGTGCGTGCGTGCGTTCGCTAGCCAATCAATTTACGAATGTCCCACTGCAGAACTAACAGAACCACATCTTCGTTCTTCTTTTCCTTTTGGCTGTTCAGGTAGCAAAACACCTGAATCCATTCTCTGTTCAGGTAGCGAATCACCTGAATCCATTCTCTTTGGATCAAATATTAATCTCAGCAAGGCAGATGGCTTAGTGGGTGATAAATTGACAAAAGATCATAAGAAAAGATGAAATTACCAACCTAGGTTCCATCCAGGCAAATCTTTCCGGTGATAAAATGGCCACCCAACGTAATAAAAAATGTCAACCAAAGAACAAGATTCCTTGAAGACCCGAACAGGAGCCCTAGTACAAGGCTTCTTCGACTATGCATGCACCTCTTGGTACCACAGCACCTCAAAGGCCCTTAAAACAAGGCTCCAGACATCCCAAAACAAACTGGTCAGGTATACTACGTGGCCTTACTCCCCGACCCCACCTCACCCCTGCCCATTTTGACAGGCTGGAATGGCTTAAACCTATAGGATTGACGACAGAGTACAGCATCTTGCAATGGTCTACACCAGGGGTTTTCAACTGATTGTGAACCAGGGACCACCTCCCTGCCTTAGAATCAACCTGGGGACCACTATTGTGTTGGGTGGGGATATGGGCTAAGATTAGTGCTTTTGTAAGTTAACACTTGCTATGCATCCCATGTGTATTAGTGTATACATCCCACTGTTTCTCAACCGTTGACTACTACTGGCAAAATGTCCTAATAATAATGACTCAACCAGACAATCTGGTGCATTTCCCCTTTCTTGAGAACTCCCTTTTTCTGTTGAATTTCTTGAACTCCAACTTGTCAGTAAATGACTACATGGATGGACTCATCATAGGTCACCAGGTCATTCAGTTCACGGTTTCTCAACTAGTGGAAAGAACATTAAAAACAAAACAACAAATCCTACATTACTAAATGCATGGTCAGGGACCACATGCAATACCTCCACGGACCACCAGTGGTCCACGGACCACCTGTTGAAAACCCCTGGTCTACACTCTACACGATTCGCTACACCACCAAGATACCCATGTCTCTCTAGGTTGTCCTCAGGCGAGCCCTCCATTGTGTACCTGTCTAAATACTTCCTTAATGTCAACTAAGTCCACACCCACAACACCAGAGGGAGTTCAACAAATCATGTGCAACCCAGATTCGGCACAAACGACTGACTAAATTAATTTAGCTCCTATGCCACCAAAATGTGGAACGCCCTATAGCCTATACCAACAGTCATTAAGACATGCAAATCCCTTGACTCCTTCAAAACCGCTCTCAAAGGGCACCTATACGGACGGCTGCAATTCAAAACTGGCCCAGTGGCCCCTGTAAAATCTGAATCCCCCACCCACCTTTTCCCCCACGGTGGACATGTTTGCCTGAAAATGATTCTTGTTGTTTCATAGTTTTAGAAATATAGTGCTTTCAAATTTGAGAAATGTATAACGGGGGTCAGTGGCAAATTAACAAGGTATAGGTACGTTTTTCTGTGTTTTTAAAAGAACAAAGGGAGCACATAATACATACATATGCACATATACATACCGGTACATGAATCTACATACATGCGGTTGGATCCACTTATAAAAGTGGCACCGAAAAGGTGTAGGCTGAAGCCAAGGCTTATGCTGCCTACCCTTTATGAACATGGGTTCATGCTTCCTTCATGCATTGAAGGAAGCATGAGGTCAGTCCGTTGCTCTCCCCAGGTTGGCGGAGGGAGTGTATGGAGCCCAGGATTACATTAGATAATTGACACTGGGTGAAAAGATGGGTTACAAAATTGCGGGATAAAAATAGTTTAAAAAAAAAAGTGCCCTTCTGGGCACAGGTCTCCACCAGGTTATCCACAGATCCGTGCAGTTAGAGGTAAAAACACTTTTGGGCCAGTTATAGCGCCACCTTGAGGCTGAGTTGAAATTGTTCATGTGGCATTTCGTCCTCGGCCTAGTGGGAATGTGCGTGCACAATTTCAGGGAAATCACGCGATGTGTTCATGATTTGCAGCATTTTGTTTGAAACTGAGCACTCCTGTGAACTTTGGAAGCCAATCTTAACCAATCAGGATGGAGTCTGAGAAATCTGAAAGACCCGTTTCGTTGAATGGCTCTAGAGAGACTGTGTACTAATTTGCGTGATGTTTGGACAAAATCTGTAGGTGTACTGTGAAAAAACTTGTTTTGCACAAAGCGGCCTCCTGGTGGCGCTATAACAGGCCGTTCTGGAAAGTTTGGGGCAGAGGTTCATGGTTGGCATCCAGGGAGTGTGTGTGCAAAATTTGGCATCGACCGGGTTAATGGTGGCTGAGATTAGCTGGTCACGGACGGACGGACACACGGACACACGGACGGACGGACGGACGGAGTGCAAAACATACTCTCCCCATGCCTTCGGCTGGTGGAGACAAAAATAATACACCAGTTAGTTGGTTTGTTTCCCTGCCCACATCCCTGTTTTTGAGCAGCGCTAGCCGCTCCTATGCACAGCTTTGTGTGTATGTGTGTCTGTCTGGGAATGACAGACACACAAAAGTATCAAGTTACTTTTGGCAGGTAGTAATATGTAAAGTAATAATATTACCAATATTTCCAACACTGTATATGACCCACGCATATGGCCTGTTTTGTTTGAGCTAAACAAAAAAAGTCAAACAATTTTGAATGGGACGATCCTACAGTGAAAGTGGTCTGCTTTTCTTGGGTTACAGGTTAAAGGCATGGGCCTGAAACCAATCTGTAACTAATAAGGTTCTTCTCAGGTACAGCCATATAGCCTACTGTAGTCCGGTGGCTTAGTGAAAGGATAGTTGTGAATAAAAGCGTAATTCTTTGCATGATGGTTCGTTAGGATATTATGTTATTGAATTTGAGCCTATAGGAGCCCTTGTCAAATATATATATTTTAAATATCAAATTGCAAGACTATCATTATCAATGAAATATGTGAAATATGTGAAAATCTGCCTTGTATTTTTCAGACTATATACAATATACATCATAAAATGATCAGATTTCCAAATGTGATAAAGTTGACTTATTTTGACATTAAAGTCACAGAACATGAAATATCATCAATAACACCTTTATTGCAATGAAGAATACAAATGAACTAGAACTCGACCAGCCTTCGGACGCTACCCCACACCATCCAGGTGGCCAGTTGTCCAAGTGCCGACTCATCCAGGTGGCCAGTTGTCCAGGTGGCCACTTGTTCAGTCAGACTATTTGGGTGCGGTACTGAACCGTACTGTACCATAGTGTACTGTACTGTACCAGACTGTACTGTACTGTACCATATTGTACTGTACCACACGGTAATGTACCGTACCATACTGTGCCGTACTGTACTGCAATGTACCATACTGTACCACAATATACGTTACTGTACTGTGTGTGTGTGTGTGTGTGTGTGTGTGTGTGTGTGTGTGTGTGTGTGTGTGTGTGTGTGTGTGTGTGTGTGTGTGTGTGTGTGTGCGCGCGCAGTGAAAAGGGGAGGGGTCGGTGAATGTTTAAATTGTTGTAGTAACAGTATGGCACACAAAAGTAATATTTGTACAATAAATATGCGTGGGGGCAATGTAGTGCAGATTGTTTTTGTGCATGGAGAGATGTGTGCTAACGGAGTGGTTTGGTAGGAGAAGCCAGACAGCTAAACAGGCATATTGGTTTGTTCCCCCTTTCGATTATAGTAGAGAAGGATATGCATCATAGTTACAGAGCTGTGCTTAAAGTGGGGAGCAGTCTCTGCAAGCTCTGGAAACCTCTGGAATGGTCAGCCAAACTGGCACCACTGGCAAACTGGCACATCTTCCTTGACCCATCCATAGTTCTGTGGAGAAGGAATCACTTGGTGGCTTTGTGTGCTGGTGGCTCAGATGCCTGCTTGACTGCAAAAGCCTAGGCCCTAGGGGAACCCAAATCTCGAGCCCTACCATATTCCGGTTGACGGTTGTGACAAAACATCTGCCTTTAATGGAAAGGGTAAGAAGTCAGCTTGGCGGACCTGGCCTATGATGCTGCGACAGAAACATTTGTCAATCTGGCAAAGCTTCCCTTCCAGCAACTAGATGTTGACTGCCAGCACTTCCGGGAGCTTGAAAGACTAACGGTCATCTTGTACGCCAAATCCAGTCCTTTGAGCTCCATCAACGAAAAAAGAAAATAACTCTTCTTTGAACAAAATCAAACAATGGAGAAATTACCTCCCACCCATGGTGCACTCCTCCAGCACGTGAAACGGGCAGTCTACCAAGCAGGCATCTGGGCCACCAGCACACAAAGGCATCAAGTGATTCCTTCTCCACAGAACTATGTGTGGGCCAAGGAAGAAGAGTCATGGGTGCCAGTTTGGCTTACCATTCCAGAGGTTTCCAGAGCTTGTAGAGAGCTGATCAGATGCACCTGTAAAGTGCAGCAATGCAAATTTGGACTGCTCCCCACTTTGCAAATGCAATTGTGACAGCTAGATAGAATGCACAGCTCTATAACATGTTTCACGTGACACTATGATGCATATTAATTTGTATTCTTTATTGCAATAAAAGGTGTTATTGATATTTCATGTTCTGTTACTTTAATAATGTCAAAATAAGTCAACTTTATCACATTTGGAAGTTGATCATTTTATGATGTATACATATATTAGTATCAAGAACATAAAATGTTCATGCATGTGTTGCATGTGTTTGGCCACCATGACCCACCAGAACAGCGATGATGGAACACCATTTTTACAAAAGATATTCCCTCACTAGGTATTTTGATGATGGTGGTGAAGAGTGCTGTTCACATATCAGTTCAAAATCATTGTATCAAAGTTGGTGTAAAGCCTGACTAATAAACTAAAATGCTGTGTTGGAGGTGTATCTATCAGGGAGTGTAGTGACAATTTCCACTTATGGCCACTAGATGTTACTGTAATTCTTTTGCATCTACAGCCATCATCCTGAGGACCTGAGCTCACACAGTAATGGTCCCTGCAAAGTCTCTGGACAGAAACATACTGCTACTCTGAAACATGGACCTAACCCGTCCCTTACCCTTACATGTAACTTTCATTTTCAAAGCTAGCTAAACCAAGTTAATACGTCTTGTTATGTAGCTGGCAATAAAGGGTGTTGAGAGCTCTGCTTGGATCTTCTGTGAAGACACTAGACAGTCATTTGCCATGCCTGTCTACTTGCCTACCTGCCTACCTGGCTGGCTGGCTGGCTGGCTGGCTGTAGGCCAGGGTTCCCCAATTAATTTTCCTCAAGGGCCATATTTTGACTAGCGTACCAGGCTGGGGGCCGAGTCTGCACGCGCGAGGTCGAGGTCTTGCCCTGAAAATGAATTTTCAGGGCAAGACCCCATTTGAAAAGGATGCCCAGGCAGTTTGACATGCATAGGCTACTGACCCCCATTTAATGCCATTTATATCTGGGACCCTTAAAAAAAAAAAAAAAAAATTCTTTCATGGGCCACAAGGGGACGCTCTGTGGGCCGCAAATGGCCCGCGGGCCGCCTATTGGGGTACCCTGCTGTAGGCTATATACTGTAACAATCCCAGGAACCGGAGGCAGAGACGTAGTTCCAATGATAAAGATCTCTCTTTATTAGTTCAATAATCATCCATATAACAACAGCATTTGAGTGTGTACCTCCTAGTCAGGTTTGCTCTCTCACACAAACTATACACACAGAGCGTACACATAGGCCCCCGTCAATCACTCCCCAGTAAGTCCCACCCCCAAGACAGTCCTATTGGCTGCAGCCATAGCTGGCCGCTACAATACAGTATGTATGAGGCTTCTAAGGCTTTGCTTGCATGGTAGTGCATATGTATCAAGTAGTTGTAGTTAATCTTGGGTAATTGTCTGAGGAAGAACAGTGGCTAACAATGGCATGTTTATAACCACATCTCTGTTTAATCAGCTGAAGAGAGCGTAAACTAAAATTACTATGTAATCCTTGACATATAGTTAAAAATCACACTTTTGTGAGGGGCACTTTTATCATCATACATCAGCCAATCAAATTGTCACATTCCGTGCACAAAGCTGTGTATCGGAGGGGCTTGAACAGCCAAAATTTGTGTTCTGTGAATGACATGTATTACATTGTATTATTTAAGAGAAGTAGATCGTAGTATCAGCCAAGAACTCGGGAGGTGGACAGGCTAACATCAGCTCCCTCCCAGTACTTACTGCATGACTTAAGTTAACTGAGCTACTTGGAAACCATTTAAGAGTAAAAAATCACACCCGTGTGAACCGAGTGGTGCAACTCCCCTCTCTGTTTTTGTAATTACTACTCATAGAAATCCTTAGATAAACAAATGTATAAATGGATAGATACTTCCTTCCACCGACATCCTTCAGATATGCAGTCAGCATGGAACAAATGATATTTAAACACACACACACACACACACACACACACACACACACACACACACACACACACACACACACACACACACACACACACACACACACACACATCCTACTATAAAATGATTAAACCTGTCTGTGTGATTCCATTTTTCTCCTCAGTGGGCTGACCAAACTTACAGTTATTAACCATTAGCATAAGAAAGCTGTGTTTTCACTTCTCCCAAACGTAAGCTATTTATTAGAGTTTTTGTGAACTCTGTACTGTAAGCAGTGGTGTTTCAGAGTTACTGTGCATCATGGGTTATGGGCTCTGTTGTCA
The DNA here is from genome assembly GCF_964188405.1 of Protomyctophum parallelum. Taxonomy (NCBI): domain Eukaryota; kingdom Metazoa; phylum Chordata; class Actinopteri; order Myctophiformes; family Myctophidae; genus Protomyctophum; species Protomyctophum parallelum. The sequence continues at coordinate 65,724,808 of NC_139697.1, forward strand.
CAGTTATAGACCATTTTGACTCTATTATTGTGGGAATGGAAAGATAAATTACTCACTCTCCCCCTCTGTATCACTTGCTCTCTAACTCTCACCTCATTGCACTGTGATTTGAGTTCCTGACTACGTAAATTGCGCACTTTTCTTGCAATAACCAACTTGTGTCTTTCCCTATCCAGGTTCCACCACACAGGTTCTCTTTCCATCTCGTTTGAATCATTGTTTGTCATCTATCAGACATCAAATAACAGAGCGACGACTAGTGAGTGCAATTATGGGATTATTATTATTTTTAATGGCCTGGTCTCCTCTCTGGACAGTGAGGTTTTTTTCCAGCCAGCTAACTGGATTAGAAGTGTTTAGTGTTAATTGTTTTAACTCTTTAAATTGGATTTCAAGGTCCAGTTCTTTTGACCCACCACAGTCAAACAAAGTGAGAGACATAGAAAGTATTGAATACATTACTCAGTGAATTAGGTTTGGTAAAATGATAATTGTGCCGGGATAGATCTCAGTTGTGCTCTGTATTTGTGCCAGGCAGAACAGGCTGATGACACCACAGCCTACCCGTTTAGACACCGTAGGCTACCCGTTTAGACAGTGTATATGTTCCTTCCACCATCCCTTTGTGTGAAATGACCTAGTTCAGAGATTAGTGCTTCTGTGTCATGTTTAGTGTCAGACTACTAATCCAATTGGTGCTTGTGATCTGTTGCCCATTTCCGTTTAGGCTTTTCTCTCACAGCTAGCTAGACCACTATTGTAAACCATGTTTAATAAATTGCCTATAAAATTAGGCTACCGGTACTTCTAAACGACACCAGTTGCACAGTTTATCCTTCCATTTCTAAATAGCAGTTATGGACAACAGTCAAATCAATTACACTACATCATTAAGCCTAGATACAATTGTTTTACTTTTCAGATATTTTCTCATTGAGGTTTACTACTACAGCAAGTAAAACATACCGGTACAAAGAAGTGTGCACCAGTAGTTGACCCCGAGGTAAATGCAAATTCCCATAGATGTAATTCACTGCCACTGTTTTTCATTTTTTGCCTTTGTACAGTAGGCCTACATACATGTAATGTTTTGTTGATGACACTACCGGTATTATTGTTTTTGAGAGGCGCTAGGCACTCCTATGTCCAGTTTTGAGGGTTTGTGTAAACACAAACATTTGTGTTTGTGTTTGATTTATTTTATACTGTGTTGATGAATTGCATACATTTTATTGTGTTGTGTTAAATGTATTGTTGTTGTGGACCCCAGGAAGAGTAGCTGCTATACTTTGGTGGCAGCTAATGAGGATCCGAATGTATAAAGAATAAATAAATAATACATAGGACCACAATGGAAACAATTCCCCAAGCCTTTTTTGTGTTATCCTTTTAGCCTTTTGTGTCTCATTGTATAACGTGCTGTTTACATTTCTGACAAATAAATATTCAATCAATGTGTGTCAAGTCGACTCAATGATAATGGTTATACTGCATTTCAACCATTATTGCAACGACCCCAATTTGATTCTGAGTGACTGCACTGTCCTGTCTAAAACAAAATGCTAAAAAGAAGAAGAAAACGCTGTAAAAACATTTTAGGGGCAGTTGTAGCTTAATGGGAACATGGGAAGAGTCCTTCTGGTAATCAGAAGGACAGCGGTTCTCCTCCAGGCCCAGTGGGCCCACCCAGTAATCAGAAGGTCAGCGGTTATCCTCCAGGCCCAGTGGGCCCACCCAGTAATCAGAAGGTCAGCGGTTATCCTCCAGGCCCAGTGGGCCCACCCAGTAAACAGAAGGTCAGCGGTTCTCCTCCAGGCCCAGTGGGCCCACCCAGTAATCAGAAGGTCAGCGGTTCTCCTCCAGGCCCAGTGGGCCCACCCAGTAATCAGAAGGTCAGCGGTTCTCCTCCAGGCCCAGTGGGCCCACCCAGTAATCAGAAGGTCAGCGGTTCTCCTCCATGCCCAGTGGGCCCACCCAGTAATATGTGTCAGTCATCATGAGCAAGACACTTGACCCCATTAAGGGCCGATTCATACTCCTACTATTTTACCGCTGTTTCGGCGCTGTAGAGCCGAAATGATTTTGGCTCGTCAGAAATGTTCAGTAGCACCGAAGAGCCGACTTTAGGACGGTACCCGCCTCCCCCGAACCTCAAATGACGTCACATTGTATGCTCTACAGTGGAAAATAGGAGTATGAATCGGCCCTAACTGCCCCAAAGACCTCATCATGAGCATCGGAACAGCCATCATCTGGGTCAAGCTCTAAGTGACTTTAGACCTCATCATGAGCATCGGAACAGCCATCATCTGGGTCAAGCTCTAAGTGACTTTCCCCGGCGAGATTGATAATTGGGTCCACACATCATATAAAAATAATAACACAAATAAGTAAAGAGAACAGGAAAAGGCCATCTTCTAAGATTTCAGAGTGGATGAAGCTGTCTTCAACAGTAATCCCTCCCGCTGCTGATATATGCTAATAGCCCCTGACAAGCAGCTTTCCCTGATAATGTCGTAGTGTAATCCCTGCCAGCTAATGAACCTATCAAGCAGGATTTTACATGCAGTGTATAGACCTAGACCTGAACCTCCTACCTTTTCAACATGTCATGGTCAAGCTACCACTGTGAATGAGGGGAGAGTCAGAGACTCAAGAGCAAAAGCCTAACAGATGTCGACAGTACAGCGATGATGATACCTTCATCTTAACAGAGTTCAGTGGAAAATATCTAAAGGAACTACATGGTCGTCATTTGATTAATTGCCTTTAAAACCTTATTCATCGCTACGCGGGAAAAGTAAGGTAGGTAACAATGTTCAACATTCATTTATCAACATTTAACATGCAAGCTATAAGTGTTTCATTGTTTCAAATGTTAAATATTTATTGTCAGAGTCAAACAAGAAAGTTCCCTTTTTTGTGGTTGACAATGTATGGGAGAAATTAAGAGTTTGAAAGGTTTGAAAAACCTGTGGTGTCATTGTTAATGCTCATCTTGTATTGATAAAATACTAAATCCAAATAACAGTTATACTTTAAATTAAGGAACTTTATTATTTTATGACATACTGATGTTGACCTTGAGTTAACCATCTCTTCAAGGCAGCCTACAGCACTGATCATTCCTATACCAAGTTTCATGAAAAGCTATAAATCCACAATAAATTACAAAATTAGACTAGACAATTAGACTGTAAAAACATAGGATCTTTGGGATCTATAGGGATGTCGCGATCACGTTTCTTTTGCTCCTGATTCCGATAATTTGATTTTGAGCATCTGCCGATACTGATTTTTCCCGATATTATATTTTATTATATTTTATAGAACACGTTTATGCCATATCACAATAGTATAGAATATCCCAAATCACAGACAATTTCCAGTCTAATATCATGATATGGATATAATTTTTTGCTCCCGATCCGATTCCGATCATTTGAAAATTACGCGAACGGCCCGATTTCCGATCACCCGATCCGATCGTGACAACCCTAGTTGGCTACCCTGCAACACTGCAGGTTTAAACTTTAAGGCTATAGTCATACATTGAAAGCCAAGTTACAGTAACAACACTAGGGATAAAACTGGATTCGAGAAAAAAGAAAATTGGAACATCTGCAGGCATTTCATAGCCATTTGTGAAAGACCTCTAGTCTAGAAGCACTTCTAGACTACAGTAATAATCATAAATGATACATCATCATCACCCATACTGTAGCCTACTATCAATAACGAGCAAACTATTCAAAGTAATAGGGCGACAGAAAATAACATGACGTCCGCGTTCCATTGAAGTTCAATGGACAAGTGGTGTCATGTTATATTAGGTGCCTCAAGCTCGATACTGCAAATTAATTTTGTACTGTGCAAGAGAGAGACTGTGTAGCCTAAGTTGCTAACCGAAGGTAACAGATTAAAATAAGTTATTTTCAGCAAGCAATGGCATCGGATGACAAATTCTAGGCTATACTTCTCATTAGTGTATTTCTCTGTCTTGTGTATTCCAGGTGAAGTGTAACCATGGATATCGGTGGTCTGACAACAGTGGTGGCTAACTCTGCCTATGTGTCAGCCCGTGGCAGTCTGGATGGTACCTCACCAGCTGCCCTGCGTGACAAGAAGTACCGTGCTAAACTAAACCTCCCACACATTAGGGACTGTGAGCAGATGAAGTCAAAAGTCGACTCAAAGTTTGACAGCATGTGTGTCCAACAGTCCATCGGCATGCGCCTCTTCCAGGAATACTTGGACAGCGAGGCCGCTCACAAGAATGCTGGACAGCTGTGGAAGGATATAGCAGACTACAACTGTTCCCAAGAGAAAGACAGAGCACAGAAGGCACAAAAGGTTATCAATAAGTACTTTGAGTCTGCATCCAAAACCTTTTGCAAATTCCTTGATGAGAAGGCAATTGCTAAAGTGAAAGCAGATCACAAGAACGTCCCTAATGACCTGTTCAAAGAAAGCGAGCAGCAGCTCCTCAAACACCTGGAGAAGACAGCCCTTGCGGGCTTCAAGAACAGCATGTACTTCTTGCGCTTTGTTCAGTTCAAATGGCTGGAAAGTCAGAATATTAATGAGGATTGGTTCATGGACTTTAGAGTGCTTGGCAAAGGAGGTTTTGGGGAAGTGCATGCTTGTCAGGCCAAGGCGACAGGGAAGATGTATGCCAATAAGAAGCTTTGCAAGAAGAGGCTGAAGAAACGCAAAGGCTATGAGGTAAAGGGTTCATGCTGCCCCACCCCAACATCGCTCCCAGAGCCATTAGAATGGTTATGAGGTAAAGGGTTCATGCTGCCCCGCCCCAACATCGCTCCCAGAGCCATTAGAATGGTTATGAGGTAAAGGGTTCATGCTGCCCCACCCCAACGTCGCTCCCAGAGCCATTAGAATGGTTATGAGGTAAAGGGTTCATGCTGCCCCACCCCAACATCGCTCCCAGAGCCATTAGAATGGTTATGAGGTAAAGGGTTCATGCTGCCCCACCCCAACGTCGCTCCCAGAGCCATTAGAATGGTTCATGCTGCCCCACCCCAACATCGCTCCCAGAGCCATTAGAATGGTTCATGCTGCCCCACCCCAACATTGCTCCCAGAGCCATTAGAATGGTATAACAAGCATTGTGACACAAAGTTAACACTTTCCCTTCAAAACCTCAAAACCAAAGGGGTAGAGTTGTTTGAAAAGATTACCCAGTGAGTCCAGAGACTTAGTTTAACCCTAATCAGAGCCACAATGGCTCAATGAAAAGCAGCTTGCAAGACCTCGCTAATCGGCTCAGAACCAGGCATAGATAAAATGCCCCAAGTTCAAGCCCCCTGCTTGTAAAATCATTAGTGGTTAATGGAGATTTACCTTTTGCTTACATTTTGGTCCACAGGAGCAAAACTGAATTAGCAACATTATCATTGTAGAGGTAAAGAACAGCTAAGGTACATGATGCACATCACATCACATGAAAATGACAACATCATGAAAACCTACTGATGTCCCTGCCCAAGCTAGACGGAGTCTTTGATGAACCAATCAAGTCCCTCAAATGTATAGGACACTTTCAATAACCTCACTGCATTGTGTTTATGTTCAACATGCATACATTGATGGAGACTAATACTACTTGACTTGTTTTTAGGGAGCAATTGTGGAGAAACTCATTCTGGCAAAAGTTCACAGTCGCTTCATTGTGTCACTGGCATACGCCTTCCAGACCAAGACAGACCTCTGTCTAGTTATGACCATCATGAACGGAGGAGACCTCAGGTAGCATACATTTCTAAACACACATATGCACACATACTTGGGAGCTGTCCAATCCTCAGTCTGGCAGAACTTCCCAGCCTTAGTATAAAGTGGTGTCAGTCTCAGTGTTTGACAGTGTGGGAACAATGTGCTCCTTCTCATCTCTCCTAATCAGCCTAAGGTAGATCAAGCTCATGGCTAATATACAGACTAGGCCCTGAGGTGCGTAATACTGTACGTCAGAGAATAACCTGTCCCAAATAGATTATTTTCTCTCACAGCTCCCTCGTCCACATAGCCCCTACTGCTCAAAACACGAGTTTTCCTTAAAATTCACCAGAATGCCTTTCCCTTGTCCCTTTGTCTAATTTGAGTTATTGTTACTTTAGGTTTCACATGTACAATGTGGATGAGAAAAATCCAGGTTTCAATGAGAAAAGAACTTGCTTCTACGCTGCTCAGATCATCTGTGGGATGGAGCACCTCCACCAGCACAGGATCATCTACAGGGACCTAAAACCAGAGAATGTACTGCTGGATGATACAGGTGAACGATTCCTCTAAAAGTATGTTGTACCAGATCTGAGCTTGATGTGGTACTACAGCATCCAATCACATGGCTGACAATATGTTTTGCTACGTCTAAACCCCTTTTTTACTCAGGAAATGTGCGTCTCTCAGACTTGGGTCTCGCTGTGGAACTACCACCAGGAAAAGACAAAACTAAGGGATATGCAGGAACTCCAGGTACATGATAATTGTGAACATATTCATATGCAAATGGAACAAAAAAATACTAATCTGATACTGTGAGCATAAATAAATGAACTAGAAAAGCAGAAACTGTGTGGGCTCGCTGAAAACCTGCAATGTATATGATGTACAGTAGAAAATGTATTAAAGCTGAAGAAAAAGTTTAAAAGAAATACAACAAAAATGGACCATTGGCCCGGAGCCGTGATGATGGATGGTGACGTATTCACTGCCGTTAACTTGTTATAGCAACCATACAAGCATAAATAACTGCATAAAGCTGAACAATATTGAAGGTTGGCTGTAGAGAACTAGTGTGTGCTCTAGTGTGCTAGTGTGTGCTACTGTAACACTGTAACACGACAGCCATTTGGCTGCTGTGTTAATGTTAGATGGGTGCAGGCTGCTTTTAGAGCTTAATCTATGCTAGTGTTGTAAAGCTTTTCTGCATAATATTGTTTCTGTATTTGTGTCTATAAATATAGGCTTCATGGCTCCAGAGCTCCTGGAGAAAAAGGAGTATGACTACTCAGTGGACTATTTTACGCTTGGAGTCACAGTGTATGAGATGATCGAAGCCAAAGGACCCTTTAGAACTCGAGGAGAGAAGGTGCAAAACACAATGAGAGAATGTTCATTTTAACCACACTTACACTTTGTCAGTCATAGTGTGACGCAAAATTAGCTAAAGTAGCTGATGTACAAGCTCACAAAACAGCTATCCCCCCCCCCCAAAAAAAGAAAAAAACTGAGGACCCCCTAGGGCCCCTATATATACCTGACAAGCACATGAAATTGTAGGCATTACATTTAGTTTGACATGGTTCCTCAGATACATACAGGTATATGAAAATAGCACTGAGTGAGAGGTATTGTGAGCTCTTGTTTGCGAGCGCTTGTTTGCCTCTATCTAGTATTTAGTTTTTAGTTTGAAATGTTTTTTTGTGGCGCAATTAAGCATCTGTCGCATCAGTGCAAGCGTTTATATATTAATTTTCCACAGATGATTAAGCTAATCACCTGCAGGGACCCCCAAAATAGTTTTTACCTTTTTACCGCACATCTTTACAATAAACGAAAGACTTGTTAGCACATTTTCAGACAATTTAGTTATTTTATCTACAAGAGCTATATCTTGTGAAAAGGAATATACCAGTATATCCATATGCTATAATTAATTAACTAAGATTTGCTTGCTCAGTGATTATTCATTCCTACACATGGATACACTAAAGTAGGAAACCCCTCTGTGACATAAATACTCTTATTTGGTATGATAACATTTAGAAACATCATAACATAGTGTTGAAAATTAGTGGTATTCCCCTTTAAGGGGAAATATGTTGAATTTGCGAGTGCTTGCTCTGTCTGGAAACTGTCTCCCTGATGTCATCGCTAGGGACACATGCTTAGGCAGGAACTGGGGGTGGCAATGAAGGACCGGGAAGTCTGGCGTAGCATTGTGGATCTCGACAAAATGATGATGATGCTCTGTCTCAGTTACAACTTTGGAGCATTTGTGATACCTTGTTTTCAGGTTGAGAATACTGAGGTTGCACGCAGAATCTTGAACGATCCAGCTCCCTATTCACCCAAATTCAGCAAAGACTGCAAAGACTTTTGTGAAGTTCTGTTGGAGAAGGACCCACAGAAACGTCTGGGGTTCAAAAACAATGAATGCGCAGAGCTCAAGTGTCAGCCATTCTTCAAGGAGCTTAATTGGGGACGTCTGGAAGCAGGTGTGCAATGTATACAATTCCAAAATAATACACTGTTACCAGTTCTATGACAATAACCTACTTAACATAAGTACAAGAGTATAACTCACACTGCCTCCAGGTCTGTATGAATTTAGTATACGCTTAATTTATGTTCTGTTTGTCCACAGGCATGGTGCCTCCTCCGTTTGTCCCTGACCCTAAGGCAGTTTATGCCAAAGACATTGATGATGTGGGCGCCTTCAGCACAATTAAAGGTGTGCTCCTGGATGCCAAGGACGCCAAGGACTACGATAACTTTTCTACTGGAAATGTCTCCATCCCTTGGCAGGAGGAGATGATTGAGACGGGGGTGTTTGGAGAGCTGAATATCTGGGGGGAGGGTGGAAAGCTGCCCAATGACCTTGACCCCAATTATGTTGCAGCTAAAGGTGGAGGATGTGTGCTACTGTGAGTCAAAGCCAGTGTTGCCAGATTTTGCGAGAGAAATAAGCAACCAGGTCTATATGAAAATAAGCAACTAGTCCACATAAGCACTATACATCTGGGGGTCCTAGACATGAAAATGTTTGAGAATCACATTAGAAAGCAGGCCAAAATAAGTAACTACCAATATTTGCAAGCGACTTTACAGAGAAACAAGCTAAAAGTCGTAATACATGGAAGGATTGGTCAGAGCAGTAAATAGAACCAACGGGATTGATAGGAAGAACAATTTCATTGTCTGTTCTTTATTTTTTATTGTATTGTAAACTGTTGTTTATGGTGTGCACTGCATTTGTTCTTATTTTTTTTTGTAAAGCACTTTGTATCCTCATTTTGAAAGGTGCTATATAAATAAAGGTTTATTATTATTATTATTAACAAGTATTCTAGCTATATGTTTATTGACATTCTGTAGCATGTATTGAGCCTCTTAAGATAAATCTCTACTAAAATTGTTCTCATTTGGTAACACTCTACACTCTACTCACACTATGTGTAATGAGCCTGTAATTATTGTCATATACACATGTAATGTGTATATGTGTACTGTATGTGTAATGTACAGTATTATGTACATTAAGTTTTTGTTTTATGATTATTATAAAAGGAGAATCTGTAATAATAATGTATTGTGTATTAATCTACAGAATGATTAAATATCCCATGGGGATGAATATTCCCAAAATGTAAATATACATTTGCATAAATAATGCAGTAACCTTAATATTGTTTGATTAGTCACTTCAGTTAAAAATTGTAAAATAAAAATCTATTTTGTATAGAAACCTCTGTTCATATGAAGTTATTTTTCTCACCAAAGAACATGTAATGGAAAACAATGTAAATACGTTTAAATCCCTCAGTATGTACTGTATGTTACAATAGTGCTTTATATTTATATCTGGAAAAAAATGTAATTTTCACCATAGTTAAATGCAATAAATAAAAATTTGCAAAGCATAAAGTGTGTTTAAAACTACCATAGGCCACATATACTGTGTGTGAACCATATCAATTCATTATCAAAAACATTACAATGTGCAACACTGATAAGGGAGAAGTTGACCTACAGAATTCATTATTTTAACAGTAGTACAGTAGTTGCAGCAACATCAATCTGCTAGTAGTAGTAGCAGCCCTATATAAGTTTAAGTTGTAACAATTTGATAAATGTATTTCAGGTTTTTGAGTGGTGCAACCTGCACTCCATTACACAGCTCTGTCTGTCTGTCTGTCTGTCTGTCTGTCTACAGGGGTGTGTTTTATCTCCTCTCTTATTCTCCTATAGACAAATGAGTTGAAATAAAACAACAAAGAGTTCTCTCTCATAAAGTACGCTGATGATGATGGCCTTGGTTGCCCGCCTGCAGGACGTTTCCCCCTCCTACTCCCAGCACATCGACCATATTGCCACCTGGTTTGAGGGCAGCTTCATTGACCTTAATGTCACTAAGACCAAGGAGCTGTGTTTGGGAGGGGGGGACGGAAGCAGAGGGCTCAGGGTCCATCTTTACCAGACCAAGAAGCTGTGTTTGGGAGGGGGGACGTGAGCAGAGGGCTCAGGGTCCATCTTTACCAGACCAAGGAGCTGTGTTTGGGAGGGGGGACGTGAGCAGAGGGCTCAGGGTCCATCTTTACCAGACCAAGGAGCTGTGTTTGGGAGGGGGGGACGGAAGCAGAGGGCTCAGGGTCCATCTTTACCAGACCAAGGAGCTGTGTTTGGGAGGGGGGACGGAAGCAGAGGGCTCAGGGTCCATCTTTACCAGACCAAGAAGCTGTGTTTGGGAGGGGGGGACGGAAGCAGAGGGCTCAGGGTCCATCTTTACCAGACCAAGGAGCTGTGTTTGGGAGGGGGGGACGGAAGCAGAGGGCTCAGGGTCCATCTTTACCAGACCAAGGAGCTGTGTTTGGGAGGGGGGGACGGAAGCAGAGGGCTCAGGGTCCATCTTTACCAGACCAAGGAGCTGTGTTTGGGAGGGGGGACGGAAGCAGAGGGCTCAGGGTCCATCTTTAGGCCTGTTATTATGAGTGCGGAGGAAGTGGAGCAGGTCAGTGTCTTTAAATATATGGGAACAACTATAGACAATAAACTCACCTTTCAGAACAATGCAGATAACATTTATAAAAAGGTAAGGCAGGGTCACCAAGGTATAGTCAACTAGGCTTGTAAGATCATTGGAGACAAACAATTGCAACTTCAGGACATATTCAGATTTACAATGGCTCTACCCACCCTCTTCGCCCTGAATTTTATCTCTTACCATAAGGCAGGAGGCTTAACAAAAAAGTTATAGTGCCAACTGCAGTGGACATATTAAATAAGAAAATGTTTAAGTAGCTCTACCACCTAATCCCTATCAGCCCATGATCACTGTTGCTGCGTTATGGGAATTCTATATGGTATTTTAACGCATTTGTGTACTGTATTTTATGTAATGATGTTTTTATTGTTGTATACTGACTTCCAGCGTGCCAAAGGCAAATACCGTCCACTTTATGTCCAATTTAATATATATACAATACAGTTCTCTTCATCTTTATAAGTACATTATGTTCATGTATAGTATTTTGTCAATAAAACATCAATCAATCATACATTAAGTGACTTTTTATTATTTCACTTTATTATATCGATACTTTATTTCTGTAAAGTGTATAATAAACTTGACTTAGCCCAATCAGTTATGTTGATTGATGAGATAAGTATTGAGGCAGTGACTCCACTGAAACTACATTATACTGCATGTATACACAGCCTGACTGTTGAAGGCTAAGCAAACTTTAGCATTCATACATTAATGGCTTTTACAGAAAGTATATTCTACCCATTCTACCCAGATAGATATAGTTAGATACAGTAGGATGGAAAGACAAATAGATAGATATATCCTATTTGTTCCTAAGCAAAGGGGGAGAGAGACTTCTCAGTTGTAGCCCCCAAACTGTGAAACCAGCTGCCCCATCATGTCAGGCTGGCTCCCACACCATTTTTACAACTAATTGACCTAGATTGAGATTTGACAGAGAAAAGCTTTGTGTCTTGGTTGGTGCAGGTACGTAATCAAATACCCCAAAGATCTGATTAAGAAATACATGTTTTGAGAGTTCTTTAAAAAATATATATAAATAGCAATTTTTGTTAAGAAAGTATTTTCTTGATTTTACTAAAACAACATTTTTATCCCACGTTTTTTGTAACCTGCGGTGCCAATTGCCTAAACTGTAATCCTGGGCTCTACTCTCCCTCCTACCAATCTGGGGAGAGCCCCGATCTGAGCTCATGCTTCGTTCAATGCATGAGGAGTGAGCAGGCCGCTTCTTATCACCTGACAGGGGGGGGAGTCTCCCCCAGTAGTTATGATTTGGGGTCAAAAGGGTCAAAGGTGGCCCAGGCCACCGGCATGGTGGTCCAGGCACCCTACTCAGTCCTGTCAGTCTACTCCTGTATATCAATAAAACAGCTCAAAGGTCATGGTCACAATCAAGGTCAAGTTCAAAATCAAGAACGGATGAGCCGATGAATCCTATTGGGGATGATCAGCAGTATACACTGGATAACGTTTGGCCTTCTCAAGCCGCAATGTCTCAACAATACATAATTGGTTCTATCTCAGAAATGGAGAGATATCGAACAAGAGACACAGGTGCAGGCAGGGTTTGCTCCTTTGTTGTCAAATAATCACACCTGTGTGAAGTGAGGGGCTCTCTTATCATCGTACATCATCATGCGTCATCTCATACATTAGCTGATTTGCTCGTTTACATACATTTTCCCTTCAATTTCAATGGCGTTTAATGTTTTGATTTTTAATTTACGGAATTCTGACGTCATTTCTCCGTTCATCGTCAAGGGCAAAACTTTAGCGGACAAAATTTTGTGGACATTTGACCGGAATTCTCTTACCGTGGTCAAAGGAAAATCTTGAGACGTGCGGGGACAAAAGCTGTTTATAGAAATAAACAGCTGTATTTACAAAAGCTGCTACCCTCTCCCCGGCAAAGAAAGCTCAGAAATATGACTCAAGAGTCAAGACCCGCCATCCCTACAATAAGGCGGTACAGCAGATGGTTATGGTCTATTCCTGAGGACATCTTAACGCATGGCTGGCAGCATCTTGGAAGCAGGAGTGGGGGACAGTTTGGCCCTCACAAATCCATCACTATATCTGGGACCCGGGAGATGGCATCAAAGGTGAAGACCTATCGGGGCACCCGATCCAGGCGCATGCCACATACAGGCTCTGGCCTGACAGCTAGCGTGTCGCGTGTTCGAGTCCCGTACATGACGACCTTTGCTGCATGTCTCTCCCCTTCTCTCCCTCTCACTTTCCTGTCTGTCTTCACTAATAACTATCAATAAAAGCCAAAATAAATCATCTTAAAAAAATTTGACAATGGACCATGCACAACCGCCTATGTACTGGGGTCGGCCACATCAAATCATCTACTGTATGTAGAAATGGTGCTTGGCAGACAGCTCAGCATGCAAGTGTGGCAAAAATCAGAGCAGACTGCCGAACATACAGTACAGTACAGTATAAGTAACACCTGCCCCTATACAGACCACCTTCAGAAGCCGGCCTCTTTGACGTAGGAACAGAGATGACGTGGCCTCACAATGTTGAGCTGGCCAACTGACCATCATGAAACAAAGAACATACACTAAACAAAGAGTGACACAAAGAAAGTACACTTTTCTCTGTAAAGAGATGCATTCTCATTAAGTTTCAATCAAATCTAGCAATTACACAGGGGAGGGGATTTGCAATTGGTATCAATCTTGTTACAGTGGAGGGGATAGGCAGCAGGAGCATATCATCCATATCCATAGCTGAGGACATTACACTGGGAAGGATGTAAATTGTAAATTAAGACAACTGTGAAATACTGTTAAACCATTTAACCATAGTGTCCTTATTTTGGGAATGTCATTATTAGCAAATAAATACATTCGAAAAGAGCAGATCTACAATCTCAATGTGCCACACAGGATGGCTAAAATATATCTGTATATATATATGTTTTCAAAAATAATTTGATTTGTTTTTTATAAATATTTCTTTCAATAGGGTGTAGTGGTTAACGTGACATTCCACTTGGTTGAACATTTTCATTGCTTGTTTTTTGTTTTTTTTGTTTTTTATCCCACGATTTTGTAACCCATTTTTCACCCCATTATCATCTAATGTGATCCTGGGCTCTACACACCCTCCGCCAACCTGGGGAGAGCAACGGACTTAACTCATGCTTCCTTCATGCTTGAGTGTCCAAGTTGCTCCTTTACACCTGACAGGGGGGAGTTTCCCTGGTTGGACGTAGCACATGGAAGGAACACGTTATTCCAACCAGTTCCTTTCCCCTCCATCAGGCGCCCCGGCTGGCCAGGGGGAGGCAGTTTAGAGACCAGGATTACTGCATGTTTTTGTGAGGGTACCTACCCTAGGGGACACGGGGAGAACATGCAAACTCCACACAGAAAGGCCCTTTCGCCAACCCCGCCTTCGGGTATGGGCACTGATGACGCACCGCCAGCACCCACAGTGCCCCGAGCGGGAATCGAACCCAGGACCTTCTAGCTGTGAGGCGACAGCACTACCAACTGTGCCACCGTGCCCCCTTTTTTCATTGCTTGGTTGTCAAAAAGTGTGGATCCTCATTATGTTTTAAATGGTTATTTTCTGTGGTTAAAATTATGTAATTATCCATAGATATGTAAAAAGTATGAAAAACATTATGTAATTATGTATTAAAAAAATATGTAATTATCCATAGATATATAAAAAGGCCTGAATTAAAAGTAGGTGCAGTGATTTCATGTCGGAGCTACTGTCAGAAGTCAACTTTATTAATTAATATAGAGGTATACATGCTGAACTGTAACACCTTGCCTCAGTTTGGGGTTGACTTTACCTTTAAGTAGCGAGGTCAATGCGGACAACGACAATAGACATATTGATTGACTGTGAGAAGGCAGGGCAAATAAAATATTAACAGACAAAAGATTATGGGTTAGAGCTGAATGTTTGTCTTATACTTTAAGTACATGATAGAACTTTGAACCGTTCTTACCGGCTGTCTATACTGAATTCACGTTTGATCAAATACTATTCTGTAACTTGCTGAGTTGTAAGTATATTGTAAAAAAAAAAAAAAAAAAGAATCACGTGACTTCAATAAAGGAATCATATTCATCAACTCTGAAAATAATTTAAACAGAGTTTATGTTTTCAGCAAAAGGTTTCACAAAGAACATTGTTAAATCCATACCCACAAATGGTGAATGTGCTTAAACAGAGCAAAATAAAGCATCCTTTGTTTCACTTCGACTTGTTAATGTGTAACCACTACTAATATAGACACTTTCTATCTGCAATAAATCACTGTTTTTTTTTTCAAGCTAATTGTGATATTTGCTTTGCCCAATGCTCAGTATTTACTGACAGACCTTAAAATGACCTCCTAAAACCATATGCTACCAATTCTACACCTGCAGATACATGCAGGAATGTGAACTTTAAAAAGAGCAAGACACACACACACACACACGCGCACGCACGCACGCACGCACACACACACACACACACACACACACACACACACACACACACACACACACACACACACACACACACACACACACACACACACACACACACACACACACACACACACACACACACACACACACACACACACACACACACACACACACACACTAGAGTAGACCTACATCACCATAAGGGTCTGTCTCCAGACAAGGTGATTAGAACATCACTACACTACTGTATTTATCTAGTATAATGTGATGCGATGCCATTCAACAGTAGAAACAGTGCATTATATACGTATATATGTACTTACGTACTATACTGTACAATGCCACAGTAGCTTGCTGGTGCATGCAAGGTCACCACTTTTGGGCGGGAATAGCAGACTTATAATGAAGCTGCGGCCTACAAATTCAATGTTTCAATTAGTCCCGGTTGAGTGCGTGAGAAAAAAAATCTGAGAGTCACTTCTCACACTCATAAAATGTATGTCTGATACAGAAGCCGAGCATACAGCTCCGAGCAGAGGCAATCACTATTTAGTTTGCTAATAATTAATAGAATATTCCATTTGAGATGAATGGGATCATTGAGGTTGTAGCACTTTTCCTAGGTTTTGCAGGCTGGATAATGGTTAGTATATCATTACAAGATCAGTATTGGAAAGAATCCACAACGGAGGGCAGTGTGATTACAACCTCAACAATCTATGAAAATCTCTGGATGTCTTGTGCTGATGACTCAACAGGGATCTATAATTGTCGTGATTTCCCATCACTTTTTGCACTCCCAGGTAAGTAACACTGGTATAGGGCTGCATAATTATGACTGAAATGATAATCCTGATTTAAATGAATATTGCTATCAGTATTAATAATGAAGGACATGTGATTTTATAATCATTTGAATATAATCATTGTTCACTGTGGTTCTTGGTGTAATGTCTCTGGTCAAATAGAACAGTATGTCAATTGTCTCTGTGATTTTATTGTTCGTCCATAAGAGGATGGGGAGATGTGTTGTACAGTGTTCTGGTTATGAATCAGAAGATGAGGGCAAGATGCAACAGCTGACAAAATATGTTTGATGTTTGAATTAATTTTAAGTTTCAGGACAGTATAGAATTGTGAAAGCTAGAATCATAATTTTGTATTACCTTTGAATCATTGTGCAGCCATATTGTGCTGGTATGTTTTATAGAAGTCACTCTCATCTGATACGGTCATATCTAATCTAATATATGTCCTAATATGACAAACTCATGTGCAATGTCCAATTTGGGTATGATTGGATGCTGTGTTCATGATATATGTTGTTTGTTGTGAGAAATAGTCTCAGCCCACACATTTTTTAAGGAAAATGGTATATGATAAATGGTGCATTTATATAGCGCCTTATCCAAGGCACTTCATAGATTGTGCATTACATTCACCCATTCACACACACACACACACACACACACACACACACACACACACACACACACACACACACACACACACACACACACACACACACACACACCTCACACACACACACACACACACACACACACACACACACACACACACACACACACACACACACACACACACACACACACAGTCACACACACACACACACACACACACACACACACACACACACACACACACACACACACACACACACACACACACACACACAGTCACACACACACACACACACACACACACACAAACACACACACACACACACACACACACACACACACACACACACACACATTCATACACTGATGACAGAGGAAACCGTGCAAGCTGCTCATCAGGAGCAATTAGGACACTTCGACACTAACTCTGTAGATGGAGGATCTGTTTGACGGTTATAGTCACTTGACTCACGAGACCATTTGTGCCTCAGTTGTTGGAAACAAGCATGTTTTGGCCTGCACAATATCAGGAGAGAGAACTCATACAGGATAAACAAGTGAAATTGTCATTTCTATCAGTAGTTACATCTATTTATACACTTTTATAGCAATATACTGTAGTTATTGCGACTGCAGGTCGCATTCACTATGAAATCGTGCATTTCCCATCAGTCAGTTGGTCACCCCAGGCAGGTCATGCCTCGTGACATCACGTGGTAATGTCATCAATATAAAGCCCATATATGGAGATCCCTGATCTCATCAATATTGGCCAGAAACTCTACATCTGACCTCAAACCCTTAGATCTCCATATATGGAGCTGACCTGTTCTGACATTCTATATGTTGGATCTGACCTCATCAAATCCTGTACACTCAAGACACGCTCCATATATGGCCAGTAAGGAAATTCATTCCATATGTTGATCTGACCCCTCATGCCAAAGCGCCAGTGCTCGGCCAGCAGTCTGCTGTCAACCAGGCGGATATTTGCTCGCCCAGCAATCTGCTGTCACCCAGGCGGATGCGTGCATGCCTCAGGTGTGCACCCTCAGGCGTCTTACTGGTTATTGTACTGTATATAATGTGGTTTGTCACTTGTTTCCAGTACCTGAATTAGCATGGTTGTGTTCTGGCCCGCCATCTGAAGGCTTAAAAAAGAACAACTTTTACACTTGCACCACCTATAATTTAGCTGCAGCTCACTATAAAGTTTTTGGTAAAAATCATGTAGGTTTTATCTTGATTAGCCATTTTGGATTAAATAATTGGTTTTTGGAGATGGGCTTTGCTTGGAAGAGAAGGTAATGTTGAGTAAGATATACTGTAAGTCAAACTCAATATCATACCTTTATAGACTAATGAAGATAAATCTTTTATGTATACCCAGTAGATAACAAGCAAGACCGCCCATGGTGTGTAATCTATGCTATACATTCAGTGGTGAAAGTACAGACAGACATCAGCCTAAAGAGCCTTGTTAAAGGAGAGTCAGAACGTGAGCGTGACTTACTTCAATTGCTTTGATTTTATTGATGCAGTGTTCAGTAAACATCACAAGGTAACAAATAACCAGTGTGTATAGACGTAGTTGTCAGGTTTGAACATTGGACCTCCTTTCTGTTGTCCCTTAGATAAACACTTAGCAGTCTTTGAAAAGTTTCAATAGATAGGAGAATAAAAGGAAAATGACAAGTGGCCCATTCACAATTAGTCATTGATTTCACAAGTTCCTGTGTCATCAACAGTGGTTTGTGAGATGGATTGCCGAGAATTGGTCCTGAGACCGCGCCACCAACACAAATCCCCTCATTTGTAGACAAAGAGCGCTTGGAGGCAACGTTTATCAATGTGCTTGCATTAGGTTGTTTCTCTCACTGGATAAAAAAAGCAACAAACAAGGATATAATGAATGCGATAGTGGAAGGTTTTGCTCTATTCCTGGGGTTTCTGGGCTGGGTGATGGTTAGTGTCGCCCTTCAGAATTATAATTGGAAAGAATCCTCAGTGGATGGGAACGTTATCACCACCTCAACCATCTATGAAAACCTATGGATGTCCTGCGCAACTGACTCCACTGGGGTTAGCAATTGCCGTGACTTTCCATCTTTGCTTGCCCTTAATGGTATGTGGCTTACAACAGGAATAACTGTTTTGTTTTTTTATAACTTGGCTAATGATGAGGTTTAAGTCCAATCCAGTCACTCAGCTACTCACTAAGGACTTTGTGCACCAAGAGATAACCTTTTCCATTACTCTTACGGTTCTAGCAAATGTACTAGATGAAATGACCAACAGACCATACACCTTGGTGTGTAGTCAGCTTTATTTAAGTTACTGCAACAACTTTATAAAAACTTCTGTGTATGCCATTTGTCAAGAAAGAATGTTTACAGAGGATACAGATTGTCATTGTTTTCAAGAACAAGTGTTAAACGTACAGTATAGCTCATATTTGATGCTTTAGTTCAACGAATCAAATTCCACTATGAAAAGCGCTATCCTTAAGTGTCCTGTCTCTCTCAGTTGTTGCCAATGAACATCACCTTAGCTTACCTGTAAACCGCCCTATCAGATTTCTACTGTCCTATAATCTATTATAATCTCAAGTGAATTTGGGCAATACAAGATATGAAGATGGGTATTATAAAATACTCTTAGATAAGATAAGCATATCACCTCACCTAAATTCTGCTAAATCTACACATCATAAAACTATAAAACACTTTGAAGAGAGTTGCATGTAAAAACAGATTGCATTGCAAGTTGTATTGTTTATGTTGTTATTGACGCCTTAAACTCGTTGTACGGGAGCCTAATTGGCATCTGGTTTGGTCTATATTGAGGTGAGGGTGCACTGGTCATAAAACATTAATTACCGTAATTGGATTGGCTAATGCCCAAGCGGTGCAGTAGAAGAATTAAGCCTAATGTATAAGTGTCAATCAGAGAAGTTAATCGATTTACAACTGAAAACCAGTTTGACATGATCATTCATGCAGTAACTTGTAGCCTGTAACAGAAAATGTCGCATTGGGAATTCTGAATGATTTCGGAGAGATAAACCTGACAGAGCTGAATATGATGGGTATATAAGTCAATGTAGCTGAAGTGCTGCTGATGTCATTGTGTCACACATTTTCCTAAAACAATAATGTGAACCAGGCTATATATAGAGTTAATGTTCAGAAACGAGATTAGCAGATCTACCAAAAGTAAACAAATCTTACATTTTTTGTCAAGAGAGCATCAAGAGCATTTCAGTTGAAAATGTGCTATTTCCGCCATGTAATGCGGCTGTGTGACTGTGTAGATTAGCTTTAAATGGTGATCAAATGATGTGCTCTTATTTGGACCTTATTTCCCCAATTCCCCCATGTATTGACAGAGGGCTATATATGGCACAACAGGTCCCATTAGTAATACGTTAGTTATTAATACTATTAATAATGTTTGGCAATTTCACATAACCGTTGCAGGAGCTGCAGGACATAATTCAACTTTCCGCTACTAATCCACTTTAACAACTGTTTCACAGCTTGCGGTTGATACTAGGAAATGCAAGCAAGGATAACATTAGGGTTTGGTCACTTTCAAAATAAATGCTTCTCCTTTTACAGGGGTACACATAGGTACTGTAGGCTAAATATGTTTAAAAATAGTTGTCCACTTCTGGTTTAAACCAAACCTGCTTTAGATGTACATTTTTAAGTGCTCAAACGAAACATAAAAAGCACTATTTTGATCATGATGGCCTTCACATTGACTCTGGATCTGTAGTTTAGAATATAAACATCCTTTCACCCACATGGGTAGAAGGATCTTTAGCCTATATTTATACTGTTTTATATTGTAAATCCTAATGAGTAGGTTAGAGGTGCGGCAATGTGCATGCACATTGACATACTGTACACAGCAGGACCCACAGCTCTGGACACACCTGAGACTAACACACCCATGTGTGAATGAGTGAGTTAGTTTTTAGTTAAACTCACAACCCGCTGGACGAATCAGTATCAAACTTGTCATGCAGGCAGACAGTAGGCTAACAGTGCACCTAGACAGCACGATGCCTGGTGGGTGGAAATGACACTCACACGCAGCTGCAACTTGGCGCATCGGCAAAAGTTTCAGTTTTTTGCCGACGCGTCAAGTTGCAGCCACACACAAGCATAATTTTCATCCACCAGCTGCTTAAAAACCCGGAAGAGACGCATGCTCTAGGCGGCATGTTGCCGCTTCATTCCGCTACTGTCTGGGAGCACTATAAGAAAGACAATTTTTACAAATTGGCCACTGGCTATACCAGTCCAGTCCACTTGGCCTTGAACCGTTGGTCATACAATCAAAATGTCTCCCTGGATTCCTAGGATCATGATGAACTCGATCCCCATATACTGTAGGTCACAGCCATTTCCAACATCTAAAAACTATAACACAAAAAACTTGAAAAAAGGTATGAGAATCTGATCAGATATGGATCCATTACAGTATGGATCCATTACAATATTGTTTGTTATACTGGAGCTTGCTGGCCTTTTCCTCATGTTGCACATTCTAAGAGATATTCTAGATATAAAACAACTATTCCGTAAATTTGATCTATATCATTGTTTATACATTGTTTTTAATTGTATTCATTCATGTTTCCTGCTCCCAGGGTATATACAGGCTTCCCGTGCACTGATGATTGCATCGATTGTGTTTGGAACGTTTGGCATTGCAGCTACTCTCATAGGAATGCAGTGTTCCAAGATAGGAGGGGAGAACTACATCATGAAGCGGAGGGTGGCTGGAATTGGAGGAGTGTTCTTCGTCCTACAGGGTAAATTCATAATATTAGATAATAAAGTGACCATGTAATCCTCAGAAAGGAATTCATTTTAAACTACAATGGAAACTTGGAATTAATGGGATAAACAGCACTTCATTGAGTTACATAATATATGGGCAGCAGTGGTTCAGGGGTAGAGTGGCCGGATGGGAACAGTAGTTTCGCAGTTCGATCCAGGGCTCCCCCAGAGTTAGTGTTGAAGTGTCCTTGGGCAAGACCCTAAACCCCTAATTGCTTCTGATGTGCAGGTTGCACCTGCTGATGTGAATGGTTGATTATACAACAGGTCGTTTCGAGAAAGCAATCTGATTGGTTGAAGTAGTCATCTAGCCGTGCTTAGACAAGCATAAACTAATCAAAACATAAAAATCACACCCGTGTGAACTGAGTGGTGCAACTCCCCTCTCCCATTTCCCACTTTTTTTTAGGGTAACTGTAGTACAATCGCAATATTACACTTGAGGGTCGTGCATTGCAGCAATAAGCAATATTGCTTAAATCTATGTAAAGGCAAGTGCTTTGATAAAAGCACTATGTAAATGCACCATTTAATATAAGTATTTAAAATAATTAATATTAACAAAAAAGCAGATGTGATTGGCTTAGCATAACGGGAATGCCTCATGGGACACCTGTCAAAATTTGATGGAATTGGTGCCAAAATGTGTAAGTAGGTTAATGTATCTATTAACTTACTCAAGTAGGTTTTACTGACAGAGGAAAGATGATAAGGGGACAGAGCCTGGACGCTATTCACCGAAATGTACTCACAATGCATGCTGCATTCAGCAAAAGAAAGAATGAATATCGTCATATCGCCAAACGGCTATTGATCCCCAAATGGGTATGGACTAGTATTATTAATGTGTTTGCTTTATGCTGCAGGACTATGCACAATGATTGCTGTGTCTTGGTATGCAGCCAACATAACACAGGAGTTCTTTGATGAATTCTATCCAGGGACAAAGTAAGTCAAGTCAAACTGAACCAGCTTTTCTTTAAGTGATTAATGTATACATTTTCATAGTATGTGCAGTATGTTGATTGCATATTCTGTCACGCCTCGCTCCTCTGCCTTTGTATTTGAGCATTGACTTAGGTCCAAACCACTGGACTAATATGTGGCTTGACCTTAATGGTTATGTGGTTGTTTTATGTTCAGTATTTTGCCATGTCTTGTTCTGTTTGGTTTTCTGTTACCCGGTTGGTTTTGTGTATCTTATTTTGTAGTATGGTCCCTAGTGTTTCCTGTCTGCCTAGTTGCTGTTCCCTACCTTGTCTCACCTACCTTGTGACGTATCAGTGTTTTCACCTGTGTCCTCTTTGTCCTGTTAGCCTATCCTGTGTTTGATTGTATTTTGAGTTCACCTGTGTCTAGTTAGTCTTTGTCTATTTATATACCCCAGTTTGTTCAGTCCCTTGTCAGTTCGTCATTCCATGTCAGCGTGTTTACTGTGTCCTTGTTTTGCCTGCCCCATTTTATGGGAAGTTTAAGTTTATAATTTAATAAACATCCTGAACTTTGAATCTTGCCTTTTGGTCGTACTGCTTTTGGGTCCTCTGATCGCACCCTGACATATTCTTTCAATCATATTGCAGGTATGAGATTGGCGAGGGCCTGTATATAGGCTGGGCTTCAGCTACGCTTGCGCTTTGTGGCGGTTCATGTCTGATGTGTGGTTGTCAACTGGGCACATCTACTGAGAAAATGTGAGTATCTATTCTACATTGTTTACTCTGAATCAGACAGTCACACACACACACACACACGCATGTATATATAAATAATCTATTTATTAACTGTTGTACTTCTTCTACCCCCCCCCCCCCCCCCCCCCCCTGAATGGTACAAATGCTCTGCTTTAGACCGTATCCTTACCAACCACCAACAAGAGGAATTGTGCACTCTGCTGTGCCAACTCAGTCTGTATTCTCTGTACCCAGCCACTATGGAAGAAATGCCTATGTCTAAGAGGAACAACAACTCAGCCTGTAGTCTCTGTAACTACTATGGAAGAAATGTCTCAAGGGTATCCGGAATGCTCGCCTTAAAACACGCTTTCCCTCGTTTTTTTCCCGCCAACCTCACGCTGACCGCTCGGTGGGGTGGTTCTTTTTGTTTTACTGAGAATAATGTTAGAAATAAGTTTAGGGTTAGACATAGTTTTACTGAGGTTAAGTTTAGGAATATGGTTAGGTTTTGGCACCATGATTTTACTGAGGTTAAGGTTACAATTAAGCATTTAAGCATAATTTACTTCGGTTACGTTTAGGAATACCAGGCAAAGTAATTCTGCCGGCTGTGACTGTGTTTGAGGCGAGCTTTCCAGTATTACCGTATTTCTAAGTGGGTTATGCAAGGTAAGGGTTGGGTTAAGATTAGGTAATTTTCTAAGAGAACATTGAAGTTCAGGAATTATTTGTTCTTGCACTTTGTAGGGGCGATATACCTAAATGGAAAATTTGTGAACACTTTTACTGCAAGGGATGAGAAAATAATTAGCAAAAAGATGAGAAAATAAATTAAAATTAAATAGCACAAGATTGGGGGCAAAATGCATTTATAAAATAAATAATCTTTGTATTATATTTGATTGATTTTCTAAATAAGAGAGCAATGTTCTACACATGAATTTGATAATTGATGATTAAAAAAGAAAATAAATAGTTATATTCCCCTGGATTCTTCTGCACCGTATCTGGTGGAATTCTGAAAATGTATTTCTCGTAATAATCAAATACATTATATTATGCTATAAGAAACAAAATACGATTATCCATAATACTGTCGAAGGGTTGAAGGCAACATGCATTTCAGATAGGTCATAAGTATTCTTTTGTATTTTCATGCATTTTATACTATATTTTGTGTGATCTGAATCACTTGTTTTTAAACTTTTTTTAATGACTACAATTCAGTGTATACAGCACATTATTGATTAATCAACAACATATTCAAGAAACAATTTGAACACTTTAATCAATGGTGTAAAATATAATTATAACAGTGACAACATGAACATACAACAAATGTTTATGTTGAAAGAAAACACTGCTTTTTAAATCTTGCATTTCAGCTACTTTTGTCAAGGATCTATTGAAAATTCTTAGCTAATCACTGACGGATATTTTTGACAAGATAAATATTAATCATTAACTATGCAATCCATTTATTTATATTTAATGACTGTTTGAAAACGTATGTATGTAAAATAAAATATTTGTCACTTTGATTTTGGTGCCTGACTGCCTGTCTATTTTCAAACCAATCACAGTTACATGAATTAATGTGTGCTAGTCAGCAAAAATCTTACTATCACTCATTGTACATACTTCACATTGTAACTGCTAGATGTAAACTTTGACTGTCAATACCATCAAGGTGACCAGTGTCACAGATGTTAATAAGTTTGTCCTTACAGCTGGTTGCAAAAGAAAAGTGAAATAAAATAACAGTCTGCAAGGACCTTAAATGACAAATAAGTTACTTCAAACACTGAAGGAATTAAAGAATCTGCATCATGTAATAAATAGACTATTACATTATGCACAGGCCCTTTGGTTAATCCAATTGTTTGAATGCATTATTCAGGCTTATGGTATATTGGACATGTAAGATAAAAGCAGTAAACCTTCTAATCTTTTGGAGCTTCGTTTGCTAATCTGTCCAGAGCATCTCCGTCAAAACGAAGAAAGTGCCAACCTTCACTGGCAGTCAGGTCCTGAGCTCCCTTTGCAACATAGAAGTCTAAAGATGGAGTGTTCCAATCTAAGACTGATAACTGTAGCCTCACACACCGTTTCTCTTTACCCACCTAAGTAAAGAAAATTATACATAATATTAACATTGCTGTCAGGCAGAAGACTTGCATCTCCATATTTCAACTTGTGTTTTTTGTAAATTCATTCTCTACTTTGTCATACAATGCAAAAGTAGGGGGGGGGGGGGGGAATCTATGGATTATATACATACATGCTCACAGTGTGTCGTGATGCAACGCATTGTGAGGTTGCTATTTAAAATAATTAAGTTAAAGTGTTTAGGTCTGTCAGTGGGTTGTATAATTATTTAGCCAATGAAAAGTATTAACAAGAGCTTGTGACTCACCTGTGCTACTTTGCTCATTAAACCCTTGCCAATGCCATTACCTGTTACAGAAAAAGAAAACATGAACATAAAGTTGAAACGACTTTTAATAGTTGTTTAATAATGTTATTTACAACAGGGGGAAACATGTCATCTAGAGTCAACATATTCTTTTCAACTTTAGAATGTGAAGTAGACTGTCAACCACAAAACTATGATGAGGGGAAATACTGCTAAAATAACGTTTACCTCGGAAATCAGGCATCACATAGAGGTCTTCCATGAACACTGAAGGTCCCTTCCATGTACTGTAAGAGTAAAAGTAAAGGGCATACCCGACGATTGTGTATCCTATGTCATAAAGAAACAATAAAGTGTCAGCAGGGATTAATTATTAATTATTTGCAGTTGGTGAGAGAGTCAAACTACATATTTGACAGACTGATATGGGGGTTTACTCTACTCTTTCCGTGCCCATGACGCCTTTCACAACTTATTTTAAAGTGTCAATCTGTGCCCTTGACGACTTTCACAACTTTTTGTCCTTTCTTTAGTACAGACGACCCTCGATTATTACTAACCATAGGCCGGTGTTGTTTCCGTAGGAGACGATTTAATTTCGCAATGGTGGGCAATCCAAAAATGTCCCCTCCATTCACTCCTGTTATAACCACTATCTTTATCAACGTATTTCTCTGAATCTTTTCTCCATCCGCGCGTGGATTGTCAATTAGGCGATATTTGGACCTCAATGAAAAGTCTTCGGTGCCCCACAGTTAGGATTCTGCAAGCGCCTCGTGTTTCTATGGTGTTTCGAGTGCAGAGGGGGCTGGGCATAGAACACAACTATGTTGTGCGCATGTGCGGCACGGAAAGAGTTTGTATGAGGGCAAGATGTGGCCTGCCAGCTGCCACTTCCTCATCCCTAAACTAAAAGGTCTGTCCCACTGAATCTTCCAAACATCTCCATGTACTGATAAAAATGGGTAGACTTGAAAACATTTGTTCCATAATATTCCAGAATCACATTTTACCTTCTTTGGACTTGAGGTCCTCAGTTACTTCAGCGACAAGGCATTCAAAGAAGGGATTTGGCCCAAACCCATCACGCTCCAATTCTAAGGCATAGCAAAAAGACAATCACATGAATTAGTTTCCTCTTTAAAAACTCTCACAGAACTGTCAACACAGTCAATAACAGTCAATAACTCATCTTAGGGTCTATTTAACCAAGGATAAATAGTCAAATCAAATTTGTGGATGAGGTGGCAGGCCTATTGCAGTGGTGCCAGGACAACTGCCTCTTTCCAAACATCAGAAAGACGAGATGATCATGGACTTCTGTAAGCAGAGGTCTACGTCTTACACACCCCTCATCAACGGGGATTCGGGGAACCAGTGGTAAACAGTACAAAAACCTGTCTTGGAGAATGCACCCAGAGGATGTGACAAAGAAAGTGACGCAATGCCTGTACCACCTCAAGCAGCTACAATAATGCAAGGTACCAGAGAAGATCCTTAAAGGGGAAAAAATCTACTGACTGGGTTGTCAAATGATTCCCCGTTCACCTTCATGAACCTTACAGATTTTGGTGACACCTGACCAAAAGGATATGTCTACTAGTGCCACCATTAAGCCACAATTTCCAATTCACATCTGCACACGCAAATTTGCAAAAGTCTATGGGCAGATTGCAATGAAACACGGCTTTTCCTCTAGTGCCACCCTTAGGCCAAAGTTTTCAATTGCATACAAGTTCTCTATCTCTATCTAATTGAGCAGTTGTAAATTAGTGACAAGGTAACATAGCCTGCTACAGCAAACAAAGCAAATACTGAATGACTTATAGGCCTATTTTATTGAAGCTTACTGAAGTTGCTAACGGGCTAATAAGAAATCATGTCTATTGAAACTCCACGTTATGGCTTGATTTAGAATCTGATATTTGATCAATTTTGACAATTTCAATTCCCTGGGGGGAGAACGGCACTGCAGCTGCCCCCTTAGAGCTTCGAACACACAGCATATAAATGCAAAATATAAGGTGTTTACCTTGATGCCCCAAATGTTAGAGGTAAATACCTCTAACAGTCAGGGTAAGTACCTTATATTAGGCTATCTCTCGACATTACAAGATCTACCCATGACATGAACCATGCTCCCCCCCATGCCCAATATAAATTATGCAATTCATCAACTTTATATCAATGCACAGATTTCACCATAGGCTATTTGGTAGCAGCTATTTGGAATATTGATTGATTGATTTGTATTGTTTATTGGTTGACTCGGTGTTTAATTATCGTCAAGCGACCAACATGTGAAGCTAGCAAATCGTTCATTCGACCACCGCAAGGACTTCGGTCATGCTTCAACAATCACATTCGACTCTTCTTTTAGTTAGTCTATAAAGCGCAGGATCTGTCTCTGTAGCGTCCCGTTCATGGTCGCAAGACAAAATTACCTTTATAAGATATCTTCACTTGTTCGGGCATTTTCTCATAAACGGCCAACTCCTGCAATTAACAGACATTATTTATGAAACATTTTAAAAGTGGAACGAAACAAGTGAACATGCTGTGTAGACAGTATGGTTTAGGTAAGCTGGCCTTACCATTATCATCCTTTCTATATGCTTGCAGTCATCTTTTGTTGCAGCACGTACTCTGAAATTCATATTGTCTACAACAAATATATATATATTCCCACAATATTGCCAGTCGTTGCACGCGCAGTTTACAATCTAGATTCTAGATACGCGAACGCAACTACCCACAGCTCTTACCTTAACTTCCGGTGTGATTTTCAAAATATGGGTTCTCATGGCAAATTATAATAAAGCGTTCAGCCCACTACTTTCTCTTTTATAAAGGAGCCACATGCCTCGAATTAAACACAATTCTATACTATTATGCCCAATTAACATAACATTGTAAATTGTATGTTCACACAGAGATCCTTACAAAATCTGATTTATTTTGGAGTAAAAAAAAAAGAAAACAAAATCAGTTAGAATATCACTTGAACCATTACAAATGCCACAGATTAACCTCCCCGTTTTCATTAGGCATGAACATATATACAATATCTGGTAACATCCATGCTTTCTCAGTCATATGGTGTTTGCTTTCAGAAAGTTTATGTGGGAGCAGCTCCAGTAAGGTAAAATTTCTCTGTGGCACTGGACTGTCTCAATGAGGGGACTGCGTGCTGGCTCCAGGAGATTCTGAGCGCTCCATCTTCATTCCTGCTTCTAATGAAGATATGGAGGTGGGAAGCATGGAGCTCTTACTCTCCAAGGATGAGGAGGCAGAAGTGGGTAGAGACACCACTATGTACTTCTGGAGAGGCCGGGACCCCGATAAACCAGGCCCCCCTCCCGGCTCCAGTTTTACCAGTGGTTGCAAAGTGGAAGTGGCACTTTGAACAGTGCTTGTGACTGGGGAGCCTGACTGGGAAGAGCTGAGGGTGATAACCTGAGAGAGTACAAATAAAACAGATATTAAACCATGTTTTAAGACTAGAGTTGGGTTTATTTTAGCTTTTTTTTTTAGTGCTGATTTTATAGAATGCCTCTCCTTATGTAACATTGTGTGTATAATTGGTTTCATAAGATGGTACTTACTAAACTTTAGTTATGATGACTTACAGGTGTCAGTGATATCATGTACTGGATTGGACTGAAACTACTGCATCCAGTGGGCTAATGCGATATTTGTAACACGAGTAATACACATTACATAATGTACCATACCGTATAATACCTACATCCTTAATGGTGTCAAGTCTCTAGCTGCAGCATGCCAAATGTCTAGCACCAAACCAAATATTTAATTATTTTTGCCAACTTCACTATATCCAGTGGTGGTGACCATTTCCTTGAGTAATGGCTGCATCTCAATGTACCTGCTGAGTTGAGGAAGCTCCTGCACTTGTTGCCATGACAATGTATTTTGTTGCAGGGGGAGAAGGCTGAGATGGTGTCCCTGGGCGAGGAGACATGAGGGTGAGGGAGGTGGGAACTTTAATGATGCTAGGAGTGCGAGACCCTGAAGATCCACTCAACCCACTCTGTGACATTGTGAGAGTGGGACGAGGCTGAAAAAAACAGAAAAAAAACAGACAAGTTTGAACTGGTTCACGTGAACAACAGTTTAGTGTACCATTAATGAGCTAACGGTATGGATATACAACAAGAGAGTGTTACATTTACAATGAGTTATTCCCACACTAACAATGTAACAATCCCTTTTCTTTCATGAAGCTTTGAGGGATTCAGGTACCTGTGTGATTGTTAAGGTGGTTCTATTGACTTGGTGAGCTTGTAATGCAGCTTGCGTCCTGGCCTTCACCACATGGGAACAAAGCATGGGTCCTAGGTAACCGTAGTCTGCCCGGTACTGCTCACCATTATCCGGTAAAGGTCGGGTCTTGGCAATAACACTGGCACAATGTTTCTTGAGGGAAAATTAAAAAAAAAGAACCAGTTTTGTTTTAGAATATCGAATATAAGCAATTTTAGAAGATGCAAACAAAGTCTCATCATTCAATTTGCGTTTGTGTGTGTGATATAATATTACAACTTAATCAATTCATACAATAAAATGTCTTTAAAGTCATGGAACTTTTAGTTTTACCAATAAGAGGCTTTGAACATGGTCAGCTCCTATCTTATCAATATTAGACACCACTGGTCCTTCCATCACTGCTTTGATGCGAGCACCCTCTACAGCAAGCCGGGGAAGAATCAATGTCTTAATCACCTACAGAAGATGAAGTCAGATGTTAATGACAACACAAGAAAGACAATAAAATAAAACAAAATAACAAAATAAGAATCACACTCACATCAGATCCAAGTTCAGAAAGTCCTGCTATGCAGCCGTAACGTGTTGTCCACTGGGTTTTTTCATCCAACCAACTCTGAAGGTGAACAGCAACAGATAGTTAGAGAATAGTACAAGCTTGTTTGTAAAAACTAGTGCACTATTATTTATAGCTATAGTATGCTTAGTCTGTACTGTAACATGAAAAATCAAAACACACCTTAGTAAAGGTCTTGGTAATGCGCGACTGGATGTTGTTGGTCGTGGTACTGAAGGTTTTACAACTTTGGGCCATGAGGCGAGCAGCAAAGTCCCTTAGTGCCCAGTGATTGTCAACATCAGGCCTCAAACACAGCTGCTTACTCACAATACACGTCACCACAGCTGGAATCAGCTCATGTAACTACACAAAAGTCATAGAGGGGGAGGAAAAAACACAATATTGTTGAAATAATTTTTCTCTCTAGTGTAAAAAATGAATTTTGTGTCGTTGTGTCAAATGCTTACATATTTCTCCAGGTATAGTGTGGGGTTGTCCATTAGAGCTTTTACCATTCTCATTAGGTAAATCAGCAGAGCCAGATTGTTTTGTACCACATTTACGCGCACCTTCAAAAAGAGCATTAAGTTAGTACCATCAACAGCAAGATGCCTGGGTACTGTAACTGCTATCAATGTGTCTGTGAAGTCAAACTGTTACACAGATGTTGAAGGAATGGGAATAGATAATTGATGCTCACCCCCTCAGAGATGAATGTGCTGAACCGTGGTAGCATCTGATACAGCCCAGGGTCTGTGGCAATACTCTGCAAAGCCTCCTGAGAAAGACAAAAGAAAACACACGGTTTACTCTCTCTTTTTCTTTTTTTACATGTGTAATAATTCAAAGTAAGCTTTGGAAGGGGCAATATCAACCTTTTCAGGATTGGCCAAGCCAATTTGTAACTGTACACTACTTGACAAACCAATGTGATAACAGTCAGTAATTATATTATTATTATTATTATATTTGTTATGCTGCATTCACACTAGCAGCGACAAATCGACAGGCTAGGTCATTTTCGTGTAAACCAGCAACATGAAGATACAAACTGAGACCTGAAACATGTCAGTGTGTGACGAGCTACAAAAGTTACATTAAAAAGGTGAGCTGGCTTCTTTCAGCGCTCCAATCATGCAGTGAAGATTTTGTTTGTTATTTTTTCCACTCCCCTTCTCTCTCCACGCAATTCCTGCTTATTGTTCCTGCTTAGGGAAGAACAAATCCTTTCCCCGAGCCACTTCCCAGTACTTTTTAACCCAACTTAGCCTTTAAAAATGTCTTCATTCCCACAGACGCCCGCTTGATGACGTCAATATGATGAGCAACAAGCTCGTTGTTGACAACTTGCCGACAGTGTAGTTGACTACATTTTTTACGCTGCTAGTGTGAACACAGCATATGGCTTAATTTATACTCGACAAAAATACATGGTTTTGTCATGTGACAAGCTATAATTAAGCCTTACGGATCCTATAATATGGGAGGCACAACTTACAGCCCTTTTGGCTTCACATGAGCCAACACAGGCCTCTGTGATTTCCTTGTAGTAGAGCTGCTGTTCCACAGATAGTTCATGAGTGCTGCGTGGCTTCATCCTCATCTTGTCTTTTCCTGAAAGATAGAGATTAAGGGGATTTGGAAATAACTCTCTTGTGGGCGATTGCAATGTACTGTGCTATAAAATATAAGATGCTTACCTTTGCCCTCTGCAGAGGTTGCCCCCTGTCCCTTGTTTTGAAGGGGTCCTTCATCCTCCTGACCTGGCTTGGCAACTTTCAGGGGTTCTGTAGACTCAGCCTTTTGCTGCTCTTTTGGTGCTACAAATAAGAGTAATTGAGAGAGTATTTATATTTTAATCCATTTAATAGAAGCATGTTTGATTTTGCATTAACATTTTACTGTGTTTTTTCTGATAGGTTAAAATACAAAGCAGGCTGAGCTCTCACCTGGAGGTGGATTTTCTGGAATAGCAGGCTGCACACCCTCAATACTTAACCAATGTGCTGCACATTAAAACGAAAATAGATGGGATGTTTTAGTTCAGACTACACACATTGAAAAGCAGAATAAGGAATATAACTGATGACATGCAACATTATTTAATGTATTACCTTTAAGAGAAACGTCTAGTGGAACTCTGGGGAGGGGCGTGTTGATGATGTCACTGAGGTCCACTTCCTTTTCCTCATAGAAATGAAGCTCCCTTCCACCACCACTTGCAAAGCGAAAGGGAATGAACTCCTGGGACTGGAACCCATAAAGGGGCTATAGAAATAGTTGGAGTTATTAAAATAAGACACTTATTTGGGAACTGGACAAATGCCTCATTTAATTATTTCATAAACAAAGGCCAGGACAGCCCTGAAAGTATTTATTGCACAGTGCAATAATACAAATATATATATTTTTGGAGGATTCACCATGTGCACTTATTTTCAATAGATGCCATCCATGAAGTACAATTGCAAAAGTACAATCGGAATCAAACGTATTTAGGAGTTCAAATGGCAAAGGCACTCACCTCCACATTTCTCAGTTTCAGAGCATTGTCAATGTCATTGGTTGTCAATTTACGTCTCTTTCCATGGTGCATAAACTTCAGAGCATCCTGTAGACAGGGAGAAAATATACTACATTTCCAAGGGATGGGATTGCTTACCGTAATTTGTCAACAAATGCACTATAAAATTCAAAACAGATTCACAAACATTTACCTGCCAGAATCCACTGACCCTTACCTGAAATATTTCCTTTATTCTGAAGCTGGCCTCTTCACTTAGGGCTGCAGAGCTTTCCTCCTGCATCTGCCCCACTCCAATAGACTCAGCAATTGCCTTCATGGATTCTGTAGGCAGGACTACGGAGCACTTGTTCTGCCGCCGCTCCTCTGCCATGGCTGTTGAAACACACAACCCAATGAACACCATAGGCCAGATCCCTCCCAAAATTACAATCACATAATACTGGCAGTTAGGCTATTATTGTAATTTAGACCTTATTAGAAACACTGTGCTTAAGCCCATTGAGAAGTTGAGCATACTTGTCACAGTTCATTTAAACTAGATTCCTGGCTCCCTGTCATACCAGCAACTCTCAACAGTACATTTCTGAACTACTCTTCCCTAAAGCCACAGCACAGCTTGAGGTGATGAGGTCCTCAGACAACCGTTGCAAGTTATGAGGGTAAAAGATCACCGTTTACCATTAAAGATCCTATGCGTGTCCGAGGAGAACAATCACCTTAAGGTGTATTTTTGTAAGCACATCTATATAGTATCTAAGCAAGTAATCTCTGTAATTATTGTAATTTTATTAGAGATGTAGTATTACCTTTTCCTGTTTTTATAAATATAATTATCTTTATAAAGTGTGTATGGCGCTATATCAAACTTTATTTACTGTTATGATTACATACAGTCATCACAGATCGACCTATGTAAACAGCAGTCTCATTCAATGCTGGTTTATCACAGCGGTGCATGCATGTTCACGTTGCATTTTGTGTTTATATTAAACTAAATGCAATGTTAGAAACGCACGCATCACTTATTTCATAGTATAGGATTGTTATTCAAAGCATACTACTTTTCATTGGTGTAGCTAGCCAGTTAGCTTGGTTGTGAACTACCTTAGCCTGCAAAGCTAATAACTTAGCCAATGTTATTGTTCTTACCTGTGTACAAGTTGATCTAACGCTATAATCTTTCCGGTTTTTCGCAGGAAATTATATATTAAAAGCATCCACTGTTAGGATTATTTTTTCGAGCTAATTTATCGAGGTAGATATCCATTTCTTGATTTAATTATTCCATGAATCGCAGCTCCGACCTCTTTTTTTGAAATATCGCCATTTTGATTCACGCTAGACTAGTACTACGTAACGCGAGTGCGTCGTTAAGGTCCTAACAGATCAAATTAAATGAATAATAATAATAGATTACTGGGTTACTATTTTTGTAGCATTGAAATAAACGAAGACCATACATTTTACGGGATTTATTTAAATAATTTAATGTCGTGAAAGACCCCCCGGTCGCTTGCTGTGATTTTGCAGTGCCACTGCCTAAGGTCCTGTAGCCCTGGTCCACTGCGAGTCTAGGGCCAAAGGTCCTGTAGGATCATCACACTGTTTTTTTTGTTCTTTGTTTTTTAGCAATATTTAAGTGGGAAAGGATGACACCGAAAGGTTCTTACAGAGTTAGGATTAGTATAATAGATATAATATATATATTATATATAGATATAATAATGTAGATTTTTACCCGGGTGAAAAAGGGTATTCTTATCGTCTTATAAAACCAATATTAATTAGCATGCATAATCGTAAATATTTGTAATAATATATGTTGTTAATGTTCATTCAAAAACTTCAAATAACTACTTTCGCGATATAGAAAAGTCCACATTTCTACGTCGCAGAGCTCTGCTACGGCGGAACTACCTTTGTGATTCAGTTCCACGGCGGTGCCATATTAATGTAACAACAAAGGGAACCGACTGACCCCATGCTTACTGCAAGGACGAACTTTCTTCTATCTTGATAAAAAACAATGTATAGAAGAGTGTTTTATTCGTTATATCGAGCTCGACATCGTGCAGCTGAGGCATGTGTGTTAACGAAATGCGACATACCTGCACTGACCGTTTTGAGGTAGGTAGGAATCGTAGGAATAGGATACGTGATTATTTGCTAGCATTGAATGTAATAACATTCAGGTTCTCATTCAGCATACCACATGAAATAAAATAGTTCCTTTTAGAGACACATGTTCCTTGTGTATACGTTATTACGTTCCCATACTTTACTTGCGCTTATTGTGTATTTTGTGTGTGACGTGTAACGTTAGATGCTTCCACTGTGTCTTCACACAAGACCTTTGAACTTGAAGAGACCATGCCACAGCCAGTTTGAGCCTTGTGTACTTCTATTAACATGCTTAAGAGCAGTGTTAGTTACCTGCTTCAAACTTCAACGTAACATTATTGGCTTCTTGTTTTCGCTTGAAACTATTAAATGCAAATACAAATATGTAATAGTGTGTACTGTAGAGTCCTGGTTTTCTCTATAAGTTTAGCTCTTCTTTTTACCTTTTTAAACAGGGTTGTTAATGGAGGAGTCAAAGCCCTTAGCACAAGTCCAGTCAAGTACTGTGAAAAGAATGATTCTCTCCCTCCTAAGCAAGATGGCAAATCCTCAACGTCTATGGAAGGAGAGGTTGATAACTTGGAAAACAAAGTTACAGAGATGTCCCAACAAGTGTCGGTGGTTGGAGTGGTTAAGTCTGAGCCTGAGGCAACAAGTACCATTGAGCAGATGCATGATATTACCATGCTGGAAGAACAAAAGTCAAACAAATCTACAAGTGAGGAAAGGCTTGTGGTTAGGCTAGAAAAGGGGAAAGAAGGGGAGAGTATGGTGGATGTAGGATTAGTTCAGACAGAGGCTGATAGTGCCATACAACAGATGGATGTTATTAGCACGCCAGAAATGCAACAGCCAAAAGAATCTACAAGCGAGGAAAGGCTAGAAGAGGCCAAAGATGGGGAGGGTTTGGTGGAGGTTGGAAAGGTTCAGGCAGAGGCAGATAGTATCAAACATCATATGGATGGTGTTAGCACACCAGAAGTACTAAAGAACACAGAACACAGTGACCCATCAAAGAGCAGGAAGGAGAGTCAGCTGGATCTCCTGGGGGTCATGAAGGTGGATGTCACCAGCAAAAGTGAGGATTCTGAGGAAAGGCTTAAGGTTAGGCTAGAAGGAGCAGAAGGGGAGGGTATGGTGGAGATTGGAGCAATTCAGACCGATGCAGTTAATACCATAAAACAGGTGAATATTATTAGTATGCCGGAAGTACAAAAGTCAGAAGAATCTACAAGCGAGGAAAGGCTAGAAGAGGCCAAAGATGGGGAGGGTTTGGTGGAGGTTGGAGAGGTTCAGGCAGAGGCAGATAGTACCAAACATCATATGGATGGTGTTAGCACACCAGAAGTACTAAAGAACACAGAACACAGTGAGAAAAACAGTGACCCATCAAAGAGCAGCAAGGCGAGTCTGCTGGATCTCCTGGGGGCCATGAAGGTGGATGTCACCAGCAAGAGGAAGTTTAAAAACATGAAAGTCATTGAAAGTTCCACACAGACCCCCAAGCCAGCAGCTATGGAGAGCACGGAGAGTATGTTTCAGAAGGCCACAGAGGATGCATCAGTCCAGAGGTGAGACGGTAGTTCTGTGTTAAACAAAGATATTATAAGCGGATGTGTGTGATGCCAATGCCATATGTTCTTACAACATTGAGTGATAACATGTCATTTTCCATTGTCAGTGACACGCTGAATCCTGAGCTGATTGCTGCTGCCTCAGCCGCTGCTGCCACTCTACCGAACCGAAGCCAGGCTGCATCGGATCTTCTCAGACAACTGAGGAAACATGAGGCAGTTGATGAGTCCCAGAAGAAAGGGGAAGTTAACAGCCTAGGGTATGTGTACTGTTCACTCTCTGTATAACATGAATGTTGTTAATATAGAGCTGTATTAAAGAGCAAGCTTGTATGAAATGCATGTTCTTAGAAAATTACTAAACTACTACTAAAATGTATTGGAATTTAGGTGAGTGACACATGATGACACAATTTCAGATATTTTCTCACAGTTATGTGCCATTTATTATAATGAAACCCAAATGAGTTTGTGTACACTTTTTAATGATACAAATTTACTTTGGTCCGAAACCCTCATTCAAATTCTGTGAAATGGAAAACACAAATCCCAGTTCCTATGTCCCAAATAATATCTATCAATCTTTCTCAGTGTAATCATTGCTGACATGAAAGTGGGGAGAGAGCCAAACAGACAGCATGCTCGGCCATCTAATCAGATCCGCTTTGATGATGATGGGCGAGGGTACGTACATGACAGAGGCATCACAGCTGAGCTGAATGGCGTCCGGAGAAGGCAAGTTATTTTTTATATTTGTGTCCATGTTTGTTTGAGGTGTACAGTGGACTTGATGTCTAATGCCCCTGCTTTGTTGATAGGAGGACCCTGTTTTCAGGGAAAAGACTTGGCATCTTTTCCCCCACTGTAGAAGAAGCTGAGTCCGCATTAGGTAAGGAATGCATATACCATAAATATCATATAAAGGGGCACGGTGGCACAGTTGGTAGTGCAGTCGCCTCACAGCTAGAAGGTCCTGGGTTCGATTCCCGCTCAGGACGCTGTGGGTGCTGGCGGCGTGTTTCCTCCTCCGCGAAGGCGGGGTTGGCGAAAGGGCCTTTCTGTGTGGAGTTTGCATGTTCTCCCCGTGTCCCCTAGGGTAGATACTCTCACAAAAAACATGCAGTAATCCTGGTCACTAAACTGCCTCCCCCTGGCCAGCCGGGGCGCCTGATGGAGGGGAAAGGAACTGGTTGGAATAACGTGTTCCTCCACGCGCTACGTCCAACCAGGGAATGGATATACAGTACTACTGCATTTGTCTTGATTTATGCCGATT
The DNA here is from genome assembly GCF_964188405.1 of Protomyctophum parallelum. Taxonomy (NCBI): domain Eukaryota; kingdom Metazoa; phylum Chordata; class Actinopteri; order Myctophiformes; family Myctophidae; genus Protomyctophum; species Protomyctophum parallelum. Next base: position 65,762,755 of record NC_139697.1, read on the forward strand.
TTACACACTTTTACCCACATAGATGTCAGTATGTGTACTAAAGCGTTTAAATCTTGGCACGAAGATATGCATATTGAGATTTGTAATGATGAGACACCAAAACAATCATTTTCTGTGTAGTTGGATTCATTATTTCCACCAGATCTTTGCTGCCATTGTATTCCAACACCTCTTGAATGATTACATTTATTTTCAATAAAATGAAACTCAATTTATGCTGCCTGTTAACAGATAGTTTAGAAAAAGGATTTGTTTACGTCACGACTGTTGTTGTGTTTTCAGCGAGGCCAACCCTATGGGACATTGACTTTACTAATCAGTTAGCTATGTCAACCAACCAATCACCCCGCAATGCCTTAGAAGAAATGGTTCAGTGGACCAAAGAAGGAAAACTGTGGGAGTATCCAATAAACAATGAAGCTGGTAGGTAATTGTTGCATGCTAGCCTAGAATAACACACAGGGAATGGGAAAGCCAAACATGAATTTGTCTAAGGCACACTACAATACACTGTCTGTCTGGTATTATACTTTCTTACAATGCTGCTGTCACTCTTCCTCAGGCCTGGAAGAGGAAATGAGTGTCCCATTCCATGAGCATATTTTCCTGGAGAAACACCTGGTGGAAGGCTTTCCCCAACAAGGGCCGGTGCGTCACTTCATGGAGCTTGTGGTGGCTGGTCTGGCCAGGAATGCTCATCTGACAGTCCAACAGAAGAAGGATCACATTTCATGGTTCAGAGACTACTTTCACCAAAAAGAGGATGTCCTAAACGAGGCAGAAGTTTACCTCAACTAACCTGTGTTTAGACACACAAGAACATGGCCTGGTTTTGTGAATGTATCTTTACTTTATACGGTCATCTTTGTCCACTGAGTGCAAAGATGTCCACTGAGTGCAACGTAAAGGTAAAGGATGCTTATCACCATGGCTCGAGTTTCTTTACATTTCCAGGTGACCCATTAGAGATGGTTATCCGACCTACAGTATAGTCTGGGCTTTATAGTCAAAGATCATGCTATATTTACAGTTTGTAAAATTTCATAGCCACATTCTATCACTGAACAGTTTTACTACTGTTTTGGGATAAGAGTGTACAGTACTGAAAGTTGAGTAAATGTAGGTCCCTGTGCATTATAGAATCGATGCAATTATCTAATTTATATTTTGCCCATCCATTGTCTTAGCAGAAATGTTGAATTACAATAGCTCTCTGTGTTAACACTGCATCTAAAACATGCTCCAAGCAAGGCAATTTATTAGCCGTTTTAAACTTAAATTGTGATAGCCATGCTGCTACTCTTGTCCACCTATTGCACTTGTTTGACGATAACTTAACATTACTAGTTAAGATCAGTGTAAACATTTACATACATGTAGACTAGAATCTGTAGACGGAGCCGATCCCAAGTTGACCATAACACATTTTGTAAATAATCATAACTTGCATAATTCTTTTCTAGGATAACTTTTCTCTATTTTGGACAGTCATTGTAGCACATGTTTTGTCTTTTCTTTTTGAGTGGTACAACCACTCCTATAGACGGCTATGTCTGTCCTGTCCAAGCACGAAAATATTGTTATAGCGTGTCACTGTGCACAGCCTAACACAGACACACAGGCCAGGGAGGAGGGCTAGTACAGTACAAGTAGGCCTACAGCACCACTCACTTCAGACGGGTCTGATTTTTTTTTTAACGGCTCACTCCGTGATGCTTGGTGAGCTTGTATATTATTTTCAAAAACATGGCATGCCATTAGTGAAAATAGAGGAGTGGTTAATTCTGCTGCAGGCAAATGGAACAGTGAGGTCAGAATATGTATTTGTAAAACATAAGATGTTTGCTAAGGAAACTACCAAATCTATTCAACAGATATGCAGCAGGGAACACACTGAATAACAAAATTGAAAAATAAATATATTTGTTCTCAATGTTTTTGCTGAACTGACTTTCTGAAATCACAACATGGTCTATTATTGGTTGTATGAGATTGTGTCCATGTCCCTATTTAAACCTGCCTCATGTTATGGTATATTTTACTTGTAACAAAAACAGGATAGCGGGGATCCTTTGTTGAGTGGCATAGCTGGCTTTTACACTTAGCAAGGTTGAGTGCGTGAAAACACTAGTATATTTCTTGTGTCAGAGTTCATATAAACAGTTTTAGTTCCCTGTTCTGAGATTATGATTGATGGTGGTTTTCCACAAGCCAATAATGAGGGCACACTAATGTCCAACACTCCTGATGCCAAATTGCAGTAAAACATTAATCCACAATGGTCCTGTGTTTAGCCTGAACCTCCTACATTTTCAGGAAGAGTGGTTTTAAGGGTGAAAAAAGAACACTATACAGATCCTATTTGATTACACACTTGTTCTAAAAACACACTTAGAAATCTATTGTATGAGAAGTTGTGGAAACGGAGCTTGCTGCACGTCAGTGGAAAGTAGCCAACTTCCTGAGGGCATTCCTCAACCCTGAACCTGTATATACAGTAGCTGTGTGTGTGCGTACTGCGTGCGTTGGCTTTAGTAGAGAGACAGGAAATGGACAGAATAGGGGAGTGACATGCAGCAAATGGTCCGGCCAGCACAGGAATCAAACCGTGGACTCAATGTCATGCAGGCATTAAAGCCTGTGTGTTGTGGCATTGCACCATAATCACTCAGCCAAGGGACCCCCAATGAATCTGTTTTTATTGTATCATTTAATCCTTTTCTAACCTGTCCTGTCCAGATTCTCAGAATTGCAGATGGCTTGCTCTGATGTAAACAGTCCACAAGATGGCAGCAATATTGTATTACTGGTGTTATAGAGTTACTGCATTCAACCCTTGAAAATAGCCTATTAGTTGCTTAAAAACAAATCAGAAGATGAAATATCGTTTGAAAAGTTGACAGTTTGCTTGCTGACTACATAGAAAAACTTTGTCTATACTGCTTACCTTTTATTTATTTAAATTATTTGTCTTCATAAACTAATGGAACAAACTACATAAAATAAAACTGAGTACATGTATGTAAAGTCAACCAAAAAATCCTAAAGAAAATATATGTAGAAAGGGGAAAAGAAACAACACTTTTACAGTATGCATCAATTAAATGTTTTCATAGACAGCATTATCATTGGTGGCTTGAACCTGTCAGTCAAAGCCTCAGTGGGTGTCTACCGTCTTCGTAGAAGGCGTTGGGCCATAAAACAGTGATTGACAGAGCGCCATACTCAAGTCTGTTGGTTACTGCAGCTAGTATGGAACTTTTCAGTGCAGTGGCGCTGTTGCAAGTTAACAGTCACTTTGGACAAATCTCAGCTCTGAGACTATTCAGCCTTGTCTAATGGAGTTAATGGCGTGATTAACCGCAGCAAATTGTAATCGTGGGAGTGGGAGATTTTTGTTGTTGGACGTGACCGTCTAGGCGTCTACCAGGTTATTATTTGTTATGGCTGAATTACCGCCACAGCACTTGGTTGAAATAGACCCGGACTTTGAACCACTCTCCCGTCCGCGATCATGCACTTGGCCCCTACCGCGACCCGAGTTCATCGCACCTGCCAGCTCCGACACATCTCCTTCTCCGGCGCCCTCTATTAAACGGGAGTCAAATGCGGAATATGTCGGCACCAACCTCGGTCTACTGGAAGAGACCGGAGACTACAGTGATCATAAACCCCTTCAAATGTGTAGCAGTGACTTTCAATGTCAGGAGAACTGTGCACATCATCAGCAGCCATCACGACCACATCAGCAGCAGCAGCACCCAAGTTCTCAGCTTCAGCAGCTGCAGGTGTCTGCGCTCGCTTCACCTAACGTTACCTGCAGTGCCAGCGGTCCCCTGGCCGCTATCCAGAGGAAAAGCACGTCGTCCCGTCGGAACGCCTGGGGGAACATGTCCTACGCTGACCTCATCACAAGGGCGATTGAAAGCTCACCTGAGAAGCGGCTCACTCTGTCCCAGATTTACGAGTGGATGGTCAAGAGTGTGCCATACTTCAAAGATAAAGGAGACAGTAATAGCTCCGCAGGCTGGAAGGTGAGCTCCCTGTCTTGCACATAATAGCCTATGCCCTATGTGACCCACGTGCGTGCCACACTGCAGGGCGCGCGCACACACACGCGTGCGCGCACAATCATTCATTTACAATCTCACAAATTACAATCTCGCGTTGCCCTACTTGTCTGGTGCAAAACTAGCAGTTTTGATTTATCATAAAATAGGCCTGCGTCAAGCAGGTTTGTAACCTGTAACATTTGTTTTAGGTCAGTCTGGTATTACATTGTTATTAGCCCATAATTTGAGTGTGTTATGTTAGTGTATTATAAGAGCTTTGATAATTGTTCAAGTTCATAACACTACGCTATATGCTCATTACATTAGCATTTTGTGCAACATAATGCTGTGCAACAGCAAAGACTGAAAGCAAGCAACAGGTCACTTACTCAGCTGATAGTTGCCAAGAGTATTTTTTCTGCTTTAGATCAGTGTAGCGAGAGACATGAAAGCTGGGAGAATATAGGGAAATTACATGCAGATAATGGCCCAGCTGGTCCGGGAATCGAACCGAGGACTCGCTGTGTCAGGCATTAGAACCTATGTGGTACATTCGCTAAACACTTGGCTATCAGGTCCAATCATTCCATTGTGATTTGCATGGGATTTTATTATTGGGGAAATTCTTTAATAATTCTGACCCATTAATCTCCAGGAGTGATGTTGCTATTGACACATTCCTCACTGAACAATAGTCATTTATTTAGGATGTCCTTTGGTTATTTATTATGTAACAACAAAAATGGGTTCATACAACCATTTTTCAATAGTGTTGTTGCAAAGGGTGTGCTGTGATTTGAGCATTTTTGATTGCTGTGCGGTTGTAGATGTTTGCCAACAACAGGCCACATTTACCCATGACATTGTGTGACATGGGTGCGCATAGAGTATAAAGTATAAGTTTGTCATTTAGCCTGTATACTACACAGAATACAGCAAAATCCACTGTTACTTTAATTACATCTAAAAGTGTAGACATAGAATGTGACAGTGTATGTGTGCAGTTGTGCAGTGACTGCATGGCCAGCTGTGTGCATGTTCCCACAACGCGCAAGATACTTTATGATTGAGAGGGTGTCTGTTTGTGCAAATATTGAATCCTGTACTGTATGTAGGCTAGGTGTCTCCTTTGTAGCCAAGTTACCTTTGAAGTCTTTGCGTGGTTTCCTCTGCCTGCTGTAGCACGTGCCTTTCTGCTGCCAGACAATTCTAGAGCAGCAGAATAGTGCAAGGTTATCTGATTGCAAACATGCCTTAGATGGGACTGAATTGGTTACTGCCTCTGGTCCATGACCTGGAAATAATTTACAACAAAAAATAATCAATTAGTTGCTAGTGAACAGATTGGACACACATGTTATTGAAACATACTGTAACTATATGCCCTATGAGTCGTTCATAGGGTTAAGGCGAGACAAAACTGTCACAGGTAAAGTATCTAGCCTGTCAAATATATGAGCATGAAACCATGATGGTACAATTATGGTAATAAAAAAGGTAATACAGTACAATGAGTGACATGGGGAAAAATCCTCAATTCCATTATATAAAAGTAGCAAAGATGAAGATTCAGGCTAAATTGCAAACTTTCACTATGATACATTTTGCCTTGATCGATTATACGGATAATAATTTAACTCCTTTTGGAGATAATTGTGAAAAACTTTTTAAAGGAGCACTTCACCCATTTCAACGTGTCGTTATATAATTGGTCCTGTCACTACTCAATTATAAGATGGCACTTTTCACTCTGTGTCTCCTCACCTGCCTACCAATAACATCATCAGTGGAAAAACGTATTTTTATTTTGTATTGATGCTAGAAGAATGGCTTCTGTTTCAGCATGCTAAACTTTGAAGGAATTTAAAAGCTGTGGTAAACTTGGAATCTCCATCCATGATGCCATGGTAGGTTAGGTTTCTGAACTGTCAAAAACCCATCTCTCTCTGAGGCTCAGAGTGGGTAAACCTGTTGCAATCTCATAATGAACATTAGAGGACCAATATATGTACATATTCAATATGTATATTGTGTATACACCGGTATATATAAAATTGTATTTTATATGTGCATACTTAGGGTGGTGGGAAATCTGGGAATATACCTATATCTTTTGCCAGAAAGCAGCACTCCGTAAATGTTCTTAGTTCCCTTGACAATAACAGGAGGCAGCACAAACATCTCAATCAATGTTGAGGATTGAGGGTGGGAGTTAAGGGGGGTTGGGGGGATGTTAGGAACCACGTCAAACATCCTCCATTCCAAAGTTCTGTGCTCATATCTTTGTGTCCCTGTCTTCTAGAATTTCCGCAGCGGATGCCACAGCATGGAGAAATGGATTGTTATCCTCTGTTCTATCAAATCCATTTCTGCTGTTATGAATTTTTCTTAAGCTGACATTGTGCATTGTCGAAGGGAAATTAGTTGAGGTTGGGAGTGTTGAAACATTCCACATTTTACATTAATTTGATTCATATTACTGTACTATTACTGTTTTTCCCCCCCAGCTCTTTGAGATAACTTTTCATTAATACATGCTGGTGCATTCATGTTACATGGACATCTACAAATGAGAATAACTCAAATAGTTGACCTCTCTTCATCTTTTATTATAACAGAAGGCAATACAATACAAACATTACGTCCTGTGACTTTAGTTTGGGGATATGGAATGGATAGGGAGCCATGTGATCCTGCATGTACAGTATAAGTAAGTAAATAAGTAAGTAAGTAAGTAGTAAGTAAATAGCTGTCATTAACAACAGCGGATTTGGGGTATCCTAGTATATTAGTGGCCTAGTGACATTTGGTCTCTCATGCCTGGGATTCAAATCCAATAGGACAAAAAGGTATGGCTTGCAGCTTTAACAATAGCTTCAGCGTTAACATAATTAACATAAACAAAACAATACACACATTCCATTCTACTTCAAACTCAACCTTACATACATTCCCATGATGTATCAGTTTTGAACTTTTTGACATTAAGCCAGATTTATAATTGTGCTGGTGTTCTGCACCGAAAATAGCCGATCTACAAGCTCACAATGCATTGCAGAATGATGCATTGTGAGCTTGTATAGACCTAATAATTTCTGTGCACGACACTGCATGCAACAAAGAATATCAAGCCCTTTACTGGGCCTTAGAACTACTGGCTGTTAGTTATTTTTACACTTTCCTGTTAACAAAAAAGCAGCACAGCCCCCCACAATGAGCCATGATGCATTTCCCGTTGGCTGGATGGAAAACAGGGCCATGTGTTAACATCTACGCCCTGAAAAACACAAGGGTCAGGGCTGGGGGGAAAAATACTGAGGAACAGGTCAGACTCACATACATGGGCAGGATGGTATACTATAATTTCTATAATTCAACAAACCTAGTACTTATTAAAAATAAGTCCGTAATCATGTAATCATATAAAGGAGAGAAACCACACTGTGTTAATTTATACACTTGTAACTCTGAAACTGTACCATTTGGTTACCTTAGTACACTCTCAATGTAAATTAACGCTGAGTCTGCACATCATCGGAAAAGTCATTCATTTGAAACTCTACATGTTTGGGCATCCCTCCATATACTGATGGTGGCATGGCATGGTGATAAGATTGAAACCCATAGTGGGTGGAGGGTGTTCAGTTGAACCTGCTGTGAAAATAAAACTCCACCAAGAACACTAGAAGTGGGTGTAGGAGAAGATAAGGACTGAGGATGCTGCAGCGACATCCTGTCTTCCTTATATTGCTGTTATTCATGGCTTGCCAGAACGCATGTGCCATCTGAGAGCTCAAGCTGTTTGGCTCAACAGCGAAAATCCTTGCCAGCCAGGGGGACTCTGCCATGTCCCCCTGGGGCGGTGGTGGTGAGGCCATGTCACAGACTGGAGAAACAGCAGTTTGTTTGTTTTTTTCAACTGGAACTCAGCATATTTCTCAATGAACTGAAACAGGTGCAGCAAAGTAAGTGGCATACTAGGCCTGCTGTGAAGAGTTACAATTTATAGCACAAGGTATAAAACATAAGGGAATACAGGACGGTTGCAGCAGCAAATTAACAACATGAATAAGCGATAGGAGAGTTTTACAGAGCCACGCCATAAAACAACAGGATTTGGATGAGCTGTAGGCCAAGGCATCTAATTAGTTTGGTCATTTGTGCAATATTAAAGGATAATGTTTAGAATTTTACCTAATTTGTTTGAGTAGCATGCATAACGTTTGTTTTATTTTGACAGTATACTGTATGTACCAACTGTTTGCACACCGTTTCGGGACACATTCCTGGGAAAAGAAAGGAGCCACTGAAAGAATCTGAGAAAAGATTGAATGAGCATCCGCTATTTGTCTTGAGATCACGAGGCTACAAAGAGACCCATGAACATTAGAGGCCCCACCGAAATGTCGAAGGAACCCCTTGAAGAGAGGGAGCCTTGGTTTAGAGGGAAGGAAGGAGACAAGCAGCCGTGTGGTGGGGGGCAGTCAGCTGACTGGCCCGGCTACGAGGTCTATGGGTTGAAGGCTGAGTAAAGTCCAGTGTCTACGTATGTGAACTGTGGAATGTGTGGTATGTAAAGTTGACGCATTGTCCTCCAGCCTCAGCAGGATAATGGTCCCCCTATAGATTATGGGCACACAAAAACCTGGCCTCAGAAAACTTTATGCAAATGATAAATGGCATGGGTGCTCCTCCAGAGATATGCTGGAGGGGAGGGGGAAAAAAGAAGCAGATTCAAAAGTAATCCAGACTAAGGGTCAATCCTTTAAATGCTACTTGCCCTTTAAACTGTGTGAATTGTGCAAGGAATTTGAGTCACTCTTTAGATTAAGTGCAGAAACGTTTCAGATAAAGATCCCAATCTCTGTCTCAACCTTTGTTGTCGTTGAAGTCGGATATGTCAGATGAGGACACCTGTCTTGTGTCTGTCTGGTGTATTGTCCGTGTTTAATGGCCGCCCCCATTGCATTTCACATGGTTTGACAAGTCTTGTTTGATGGGGGGAGCGGGCCAGAACACAGCCACCAAACAAGACTGTCTTTGGCTTCGTACACACATAGGCTTCATACACACATATCAGACGAACATGCTCTGTGCTGTCCGTGTTTCATGGCCGCCTCAATGCTTTTCCAATGGAAGTCACATGGTTTGATCACCTATAGACCTGGGATCCACTGAGGAGATTGTAGTGGATCCCAGGTCTATAGGTGACCACACCATGATCACCATACATGGTCATGACATCAAACAGGTCACCTCCTATAAATATCTAGGAGTGCACATGGATTGTGATATGAGCTGGCACTCCCATGTGACAAGTATGTGTGCAAAAGTACACCAGCGCCTTCATTTTCTCCGTAGGCTCAGACTTTTTGGTGTAAGTAGAAACATAACGCTGATCTTCTATAGAGCTAGTATAGAGTCAATTCTAAGGTATGGTATCCTTAGATTAGCCAAAATGGCAGGGAAGATCATGGGTATGTCTACACCTCCGATCACCCCCCTGGTCATCTTTGAGCAGGCCACCATTGGACAGTGGTCAAATTACTCCTACAGATTTTGTCCAAACATCACTCAAATCGGTTACGACACATTACCTCATTAGCCTACCTCTATAGTCGTGTGATTAAGACGTATCTGTCTGAATTTTGATTGGCTTCCAAAATTTGCAGGAGTGGCCCGTTTTGAACGAAATTACATAATAATATAACTCATTAACTGATTGCAGTGAAACCTTGCATGCACATTCCCTCTGAAATGCTTTTTGCTACTACTCAGTGTGTACTAAATTGGTACACACTGTCTCTGTAGTCATGTGATCAATATGTATGCGTCAGATTCTTCAGATTCTATTCTGATTGCCTACGATTTGCTTTCAAAGTTTAGTGGTGGGTCCAGTTTTGCATGACATTCTTTTTTTTAAGATTAGTTTTTTTTGCTTTTCTGCCTTTATTGATAGTAGGCTATCAAGCGAAGATGGACAGGAAAGGGGGAGAGACATACAGCAAATGTGGTCATGAACGGGACTCGGACACGCAGTCAGGTCAAAGCCTATATGTGGCATGCACTTGGACCACTTGGCCAGCGGGCCCCCAGTTTTGCATGACATTCTGCAAGCACCGCTGGAACGATCGGCACCAAACCTCTCTATAGTCATGTGATCAAGACGTATCTGTCACATTTCTCATATTCCATTCCGATTGGCTATGATGATTGTCTTTGCGCACACATTTCCACTAAGTCAAAGTTCTTTCAAATCTCCTCGTTGATGTTTTGGCCTATAACTCTTGAACCGTAGGCCGTACAATCAAATTATTTCCCCCCTAGATTCCTTGGACCATGACGCAATTTATAGGCCCTGTTTGTGCCAGATTACACTTTCTACCATAGTGTGTTTTATCGTTTTATTTACTCCCTAATCCAAGACTCATCATCCAAACCAATTGCTGTGCTAGCTACAGACAATTTGCTGTGGTGATCTGAGCTGCTACTGGGCTTAAGTAAAACTAGGGTAGGTTTATGCATTTGAAGGTCTTTCAATATTCAATCGTTCAGTGGTTTTCACATCTAAAGGAGCACAGGTCCACTCCTGGTCCATCTGGTCCACTCCTCAGAAACATAACAAACGCTGTCTGTCTTGTCCTGTTAAAGTTGAACCTACTAACTGTATACGATGAAGAAGCCATGTTTAGTCTGTTATTAAACGTTCTATAAAATCGCCATATTTAAAAGTTAAGTAGTATAGTTTTTAGTCTAGTTGAGTTTAGTCAGCGACTTTCCATTCTTTACACATGACTAATTGTTATTTACAACCCAGACACTGGACACCTGACATGTGACTTATTGGGAGCTGGTGATTGACTGTAGAACCTGACATTGTGTAGAGTATGACCTATATTCATACCTTAAGTACCTGTCCACCACCTAACAAGGGATAGAAATCCACAAACCACATTGACACTGAAATAAAACAGTTACTGATTTGAATATCAGTTTCCCTCCTCAGTATAGTTATTCTCTTGGGGCTCCTGTGTGTGGTTGTGCCTCATGCCACATGTACAGTAAAAGCATCTTCTAGAAAAATTAACAAACAGTCAAGCAACTCTCACTTTGGCTGCACCTGTCCCTCTAACTGGGCCTTGTTTGTTTACTTAACCTGTGACCGTTATTGCAAGCCTTAACGCTTCACTAAACCAGGCATAGCAGCTGTGTCAATTAGTTTGTTTTGACGTTTTGGAAAGAGGAGTGTGATCGTGGAACCATTCTCAAGAGAACGCTGATCCTAGATGAATGCAATAGAAACACCATAATGAGATCCATGTTTCTTGTTATTTATGTTGATATTTTTGTTCATAGAAAATATTGAGGTGATTAGATTTAAATGTGAAAACCGCTGAACCATTGAATATTGAAAGACCTTCAAATGCATAAACCTACCCTAGTTTTACATAAGCCCAGTAGCAGCTCAGATCACCACAGCAAATTGTCTATACCTAGCAATGAGCATAGCAGTTGGTTTGGTTTCAGTAACATTTCATTAACAATAAACTGATTGTGTGGAGAATAAAACTCCCTTCTCCCCTATGTTGATACCTTCCTATAGCAGATACTACTGCTTACTTATATTCAGTGTTGGCAAGTAACTTAAGTAATATACTACTTTCAGTAATATTATTACTTTTTTCCAGTAATATGTAACTTAACTAGTTACTTTCACATTTTGAGTAATAATATTACATTTACTTTTTTCCAAAAGTAATATTATTACTATTTTCACGAGCCTTGGTGGAACTGTGGGTTTGAGTGTTTATTTATAATGGTAGACTGGATAGGGGTCAAGTTGCTTGGCAGATTGCTGATCTGCTCTAGATCTAGACTCTAGAGCGGATACGGAAACGATGCACACTCGTCGGTATGTATGTGTGAAGTATCGGATGCAGAAGGGCGGGCCTTAAACCGTCCGGAACACGGAACAACAACCTAAACTAGTGTGTGTAACTTGTTAGACTGAACTGTTAGAGAGAAGAGACGTAAACAAACTAAGCATGGAGGAGGTGGAGGAGACAGAGACACCGGCACAACAAAGCGTTTCAAAAACATTCAATACTTGGAAAACATTCAATACTTGGAAGTATTCGCATCATGTTGAATATGTCCACGATCAAGGATGGTGGAAGGGGGCCTGCTAATGTTGAAAGGGGGGCCTGCTAATGTTGAAAATGCAAAGTAAGACTTTTGGGGACAAAATTACTGGGGGCGAGAGAAAAAAGTAATAAGTAAAGTAATAAGTAACTAGTTACTTTTCTCAGGGAGTAATAAGTAGTGTAACTTTATTCCTTTTTTTAAAAGTAATAAGTAATAAGTAGTATATTAGTGTTAAAGTAATATTTTGCCAACACTGCTTATATTGCACCTCTCTTGACAAACAGGACTGGCACAGACAGTATAAAAACTATCAGATCTAGACAAGCCCAAGATGGGAAACCAGTTCTTATTTGCTAGCATTAGTTTATTGGTGTAAACTTAAAGCCTTAGTTTATTGGTGTAAAGCCTTCTCAGAAGCATTGGAGGATTGGATTTTGGAAGGAACTTGGAAGTTGGATGTCTTGTCAGGGTTGCATCTTGCAGCTTGGATCTTTAGGGTGATTGCATGCAGGGGGCGCCTCCTGAGTCAGTGGAGCAGAGGATGTCTTTTGTTCTCTTTGAACTGAGGTAAGGTCTGTCTGAGACGAAGATTATGCCACACGGACGGACTAGGAGAATGCCTGCATCCACAGCCCAGTCATGCGATCCATGATCTTTTGTTGGTTCTTATCATATCCCTCCGGAATTTCCATATCACTAGCAATGGATCAAGCATGCAGATTGGTTACTAGTAGGGTTCTATTAGGTAGATGTGAGAATTAGAATGCCGTGCTTCTCACGTCTCCAGTCTTCTGCTAATGACTCATTTCCTCTTAAATGTTCACTTGCTGAGAGTATGTAAAAACAAAAGAGAACAGACGTATTTTTGTGGCAGAGAGGGCAACAGTTACAGGAAGGAGGGAAACACCCTTCTAAAAAAGATTCTGATACAAAAGAACATGCATCATATTATGAACTGTAGCCGTTGAACATGCAGTTAATAATGAAACTGTCAGATGTAATAGACATTTTTTTAATCTGGTCTCAGGTGTTTCCAAGCACACAATGCATCTAATCCACATTGCGCCATGGGCTTATATATCTGCTGTTTTAGGCATGTGACACCGCCATACGTGGTAGAACAAATCTGGCTTCAGGCGTAGTAGTCTCTGCCAACGTATGGTGCTGGTCCAAGTACAGTATGGAGACTGGATGAACTGTGTGGCTCAGGAAGGCTTTTCTTAATGGAGTTTGTTTGTAGGAGGTAGAGGGAGGAGTTTGGCTGTGGAGGAGCAAGGGTTCTGTTTCAGTAGATTCAGACAACAGACCGTCCAAGCCAGCGTGTCATGTCTGATGCTTCCTCTCTCCCTCCTACTCTCCCCTCCAGCCTGTGTGCATGTGTCTGTCAGCGCTGGCTGCATGGGTGAGGGGCTCCACGCTCGGCACAAAGTGAACTCATCGACCCCAGCACTCACAGCAACAACATTGTCGTATCATTTTGCAGTGGTGGAAAAAGGACTTGCATGTTTTACTTAGGCAAAATACTTTGTTAAAAGTCCGGAATAAAACATTTACTTGAGTAAATGTACAAAAGTATTGGAATCAAAATGTACAGCAGCCACTTTTAGTGGATTAAAAGTACAATATTTGGATCCGAGATATAGTAGAAGTAAAAGTATTGGAAATACTTGTACTTAGGTAAATGTACTTAGTTACTTTCCAGTACTTTCCTGTCATTTTGCCGCCCTTCCCATCCACACCTCGAACTCCCTAACCTCTCCTCTGTCCTCCCATAAAATATCATATGTACCCCCTTTGCCCTCTCACTCCTGAGCTTCACAAGACTGCTGTTGATACACTATTACCGGTATTTGTTCACTTTTCTGTGGTTGTCTGATATCAGAACAGCCATCCTAATACTAAACAAAGTTGTTTTAGGTGTGTCAAAGAGGGACTGCTGTAATGTTAAACCAAAAGTAAACAATCAAATTGCTTTGCAAAACCAAGTTGCCTCCACAACCTTTACTACAAGTTCCCGTATGGGAAATCAAACATCTACTGCGTGCAAAGATGAACCCCCCCCCCCCCCCCCCCCCCCCCAACAGAGTTGTTAGGCTTCTGGGCTACAGACAGGGCTAATCTGCTACACCAGACATTTATACTGCTTTACACTTCTCTACTAACCTTTTGTCAAGTTTGCAGTAGTAGCCAGTTCTTCCTTTGGTTAATACATTGGATATGTTGCCTGCTAACTACTTTATCGTTTGTCTTCAACCTATGGAGTTAGAACAGTCTCAAAAGGTTCACAGTAAATAACACAGATTTGTAACTCACAAGTTCAGATTTGCAACTCACGTGAGTGAATTTGTGTTTCACATTTGTGTTTTGTATCCACAAGTTCAGATTTGTGTTTTGTATCCGTGTTTCGTATCTGTGTTTCGCATCTGTGTTTTGTATTTGTGTTTTGTATTTGTGTTTTGTATTTGTGTTTTGTATCTGTAATTCGCATCTGTGTTTTGTATCTGTGTTTCGCATCTGTGTTTTGTATTTGCGTTTTGTATCTGTAATTTGCATCTGTGTTTTGTATCCGTGTTTCGCATCTGTGTTTTAAACACAAATAAAAAACACAGATGTGAAACACGGATACAAAACACAGATGCAGATTACAGATACAAAACACAAATACAAAACACAAATACAAAACACAAATACAAAACACAGATGCGAAACACGGATACAAAACACAAATCTGAACTTGTGGATACAAAACACAAATGTGAACCTGTGAGTTCATTCACGTGAGTTGCAAATCTGAACTTGTGAGTTACAAATCTGTGAGACTTTTGAGACTGTTTTTGAGACTCTTCTGACGTTGGGCGTTAACGAACGTCATCATTGGCTGAGGGAATCTGTCAATCATTCTGATTGACAGATTCCTCTGCCAATCAGATCGGTCCGCCTTCAGCCAATCCTATGGCTCCTTACATTGTAAGGGGGGGGGGGGCTCCTTTTGCAAGACCCCCCAGTAACTCTGTCATTTCTCAACCGTTTTGGACGGGGGTGGGCTCGTTGGAATCATGTCGACCCCCTGGGGGTGTCTTTGGGGGTCTCAAAGATCGGGGACCCCCAGGGACCCCCTGGGACCCCCCGGGACCCCCAAATGGTAACTGTCATTTCTCAACCGTTTTGAACATGGGTGGGCTCATTTGAATTGTGTCGCCCCCCCTGGGGGCGTCTTTGGGGGTCTCAAGGTTCGGGACCCCCAGGGACCCCCCGGGACCCCCAAATGGTAACTGTCATTTCTCAACCGTTTTGAACGGGGGTGGGCTCATTTGAATTGTGTCGCCCCCCTGGGGGCATCTTTGGGGGTCTCAAGGTTCGGGACCCCCAGGGACCCCCCGGGACCCCCAAATGGTAACTGTCATTTCTCAACCGTTTTGAACGGGGGTGGGCTCATTTGAATTGTGTCGCCCCCCTGGGGGCGTCTTTGGGAGTCTCAAGGTTCGGGGACCCCCAGGGACCCCCCGGGACCCTCAAATGGTAACTGTCATTTCTCAACCGTTTTGGACGGGGATGGGCTCATTAGAATCGTGTCGCCCCCCTGGGGGCGTCTTTGGGGGTCTCAAGGTTCGGGGACCCCCAGGGACCCCTGGGACCCCCAAATGGTAACTGTCATTTCTCAACCGTTTTGGACGGGGGTGGGCTCATTTGAATCGTGTCGCCCCCCTGGGGGCGTCTTTGGGGGTCTCAAGGTTTGGGGACCCCCAAATGGTAACTCTGTCATTTCTCAACCGTTTTGGACGGGGGTGGGCTCGTTGGAATCATGTCGACCCCCTGGGGGTGTCTTTGAGGGTCTCAAAGTTCGGGGACCCCCACATGGTAACTCTTGACATTTTCATGATAGATCTTTATTGATGGGAGGGAGACAGAGAGAACCATTTATATTGATCTGCAAATTCTTCTTACTATAGCTCTCTCTCTCTCACACACACTTTTCAGATATCACTTGATATGGACATTTAACCAAGCTATTTCCCTCTGACAAGGCTCGCCGTTACCCGACAAAACTGTGCAATTACTCAATTACTGTGCAATAAACACTCAAGCCACAACGAAAATGTATTTTGTTGCTTTTATATAAAAATAGAAATAAACACATACACTAATAATAAACTAATAAACTAGACCAGTCCGTACGATGTGTGAGCTAACTAGCATGGTTCGGTTGTTAGCATTCCTCATTGAAGCATGCAGTAGTGCAAAGCAGGTACATTTTACTGTAAACACAAAAATAGACGAAACACACCATTAACAGCAGATATACCAGCCACAAAAGTCTCTGTGCATTTGCACACTTCTTTTTCAAGTCATGATTGATTGATTGGTTTATTAAGTTTGCAGAATTACAGTACATTTCAAGTACAACTCTAACAAAACGGTAGAGAAATGACAGAGTTACCATTTGGGGGTCCCTGGGGGTCCCTGAACCTTGAGACCCCCAAAGACGCCCCCAGGGGGGCGACAGGATTCAAATGAGCCCACCCCCGTCCAAAACGGTTGAGAAATGACAGTTACCATTTGGGGGTCCCTGGGGGTCCCCGAACCTTGAGACCCCCAAAGACGCCCCCAGGGGGGCGACACAATTCAAATGAGCCCACCCCCGTTCAAAACGGTTGAGAAATGACAGTTACCATTTGGGGGTCCCGGGGGGTCCCGAACCTTGAGACCCCCAAAGACGCCCCCAGGGGGGCGACACGATTCAAATGAGCCCACCCCCGTCCAAAACGGTAGAGAAATGACAGAGTTACCATTTGGGGGTCCCTGGGGGTCCCTGAACCTTGAGACCCCCAAAGACGCCCCCAGGGGGGCGACACGATTCAAATGAGCCCACCCCCGTTCAAAACGGTTGAGAAATGACAGTTACCATTTGGGGGTCCCGGGGGGTCCCGAACCTTGAGACCCCCAAAGACGCCCCCAGGGGGGCGACACGATTCAAATGAGCCCACCCCCGTCCAAAACGGTAGAGAAATGACAGAGTTACCATTTGGGGGTCCCTGAACCTTGAGACCCCCAAAGACGCCCCCAGGGGGGCGACACGATTCAAATGAGCCCACCCCCATCCAAAACCGTTGAGAAATGACAGTTACCATTTGGGGGTCCCGGGGGTCCCTGGGGATCCCCGAACCTTGAGACCCCCAAAGACGCCCCCAGGGGGGCAACATGATTCTAATGAGCCCATCCCCGTCCAAAATGGTTGAGAAATGACAGTTACCATTTGAGGGTCCCGGGGGGTCCCTGGGGGTCCCCGAACCTTGAGACCCCCAAAGACGCCCCCAGGGGGCCGACACAATTCAAATGAGCCCACCCCCGTTCAAAACGGTTGAGAAATGACAGTTACCATTTGGGGGTCCCGGGGGGTCCCGAACCTTGAGACCCCCAAAGACGCCCCCAGGGGGGCGACACAATTCAAATGAGCCCACCCCCGTTCAAAACGGTTGAGAAATGACAGTTACCATTTGGGGGTCCCGGGGGGTCCCTGGGGGTCCCGAACCTTGAGACCCCCAAAGACGCCCCCAGGGGGGGCGACACAATTCAAATGAGCCCACCCATGTTCAAAACGGTTGAGAAATGACAGTTACCATTTGGGGGTCCCGGGGGGTCCCAGGGGGTCCCTGGGGGTCCCCGATCTTTGAGACCCCCAAAGACACCCCCAGGGGGTCGACATGATTCCAACGAGCCCACCCCCGTCCAAAACGGTTGAGAAATGACAGAGTTACTGGGGGGTCTTGCAAAAGGAGCCCCCCCCCCCCCCCCCCCTTACAATGTAAGGAGCCATAGGATTGGCTGAAGGCGGACCGATCTGATTGGCAGAGGAATCTGTCAATCAGAATGATTGACAGATTCCCTCAGCCAATGATGACGTTCGTTAACGCCCAACGTCAGAAGAGTCTCAAAAACAGTCTCAAAAGTCTCACAGATTTGTAACTCACAAGTTCAGATTTGCAACTCACGTGAGTGAACTCACAGGTTCACATTTGTGTTTTGTATCCACAAGTTCAGATTTGTGTTTTGTATCCGTGTTTCGCATCTGTGTTTTGTATTTGTGTTTTGTATTTGTGTTTTGTATCTGTAATCTGCATCTGTGTTTTGTATCCGTGTTTCACATCTGTGTTTTTTATTTGTGTTTAAAACACAGATGCGAAACACGGATACAAAACACAGATGCAAATTACAGATACAAAACGCAAATACAAAACACAGATGCGAAACACAGATACAAAACACAGATGCGAATTACAGATACAAAACACAAATACAAAACACAAATACAAAACACAAATACAAAACACAGATGCGAAACACAGATACGAAACACGGATACAAAACACAAATCTGAACTTGTGGATACAAAACACAAATGTGAAACACAAATTCACTCACGTGAGTTGCAAATCTGAACTTGTGAGTTACAAATCTGTGTTATTTACTGTGAACCTTTTGAGACTGTTCTAACTCCATATCAACCGGAATGAATAAAAATAGCTCAAAGTGAACTCATCAACCCCCCAAGTTCATTAACAAACGGAGGTAAATGTTTTAATGATCACTCTGTAGGCAATTTCAAATTGTCACATGCTCTGAAATGAATATATAGAAAACACCAATGTGGGAATATCCATGTTACCTATACATTATTGTATGCGTAGTAGTATTATAGTACATTTGTAAAGAGATTGTGAGAGTGCGAGATTTAGATGAGAAATAAATCAAGATTTTAAATTACATTTTAAGTATAGAATAATCAAATTCCCCTGCAGTGTATGAAACACAAGAGCTGACAAAACGTTTTTATGATAGGGATATATAATGATTATATATTTAAGGGAAAAAGATTTTAGTGGTTAAATATCTTGTCAACCTTTCACAAATAGCCTACTACTTAGAAACAATGTTTGAAGGAGACCAAACATTAAAAAAATAGATATGTCGTATAAAAATGCAGATATGTCGTATAATGTTCATTGTCATTCCTAATGTTACCAACATAAGGTCAAAATGAGGCATAATTAAAGGCCTTGCCCATTGGGTTGGGTTTTACTCATTAGCTGTGACTTCCTGAAGCAATGATTAGCAATAGTGAAATTACTCGTGAGTTACCAGCCAAAGAGTTACTACTACCGATACTATTATTCTGTGAATAATGCAGATTAACAAATTAATTTATTGGAGATTTAACCCTAACTAAAGTAGAGACTATTGTCGCATTATGTGAGCAACTTTATCTCCATGTATCCTTGTAGAATCTTGTGGTTAGGGACATCTGGCTTTAGTAACTGGAGGGAGTTGCTGTTGGGTTCACATGGGCATTTAGGGGAAATTCCCTGGTTATGTTTTCTGTCTTATGTTGCATTTTGGTCCTTTTTTGTACTCAATATGCATCACAACAGTGACTTGGAACTTGTATGTTGGGAAGATTTTGTATAGAGTCTAGACAGACTAGACCATGTATCTGTTTTCTGTCTTCAGCCCCTTGCTCTCTGTTCTGTTCTACAGTACATACACATGTGTAAAAGAATGTTGAGGAGATACGTAGGTACGTACCAGAAATGCTGTCTAATTCTGTACAATGAATTGTCAGATACATTTTTAGTCCGAGCTACAATTTGAGGTAGAGTTTATGTGAGTGAAGGAAGAGTTTAGTCTAAAATACACCATTAGAAATGTTCTAAATTAATGTACATGCAATGACAGGGTGGCCTACAGACTTGCCTATAAGGTCACCGACATGCTTGAGGTATGAACCAAGCAAGGCAGGTTCTTTATATAAGGCATTTAATGTAAAGGCATGAAAATGCATTGAATGTCTATTGTCTGTGTAACATTCATATTAGTAGTCTTTTTGCGACACCTGTTGTCATTACGGTATTTGTCTATGCAGAAGTATTGCTCCAAGCAGGGAGCATTGGAGCAATACTTCCTAGCCCTGAGGATATTTTGGAATGCTACAATAAGTTGTCAGAAACTATTACTATTTACTAATTACTGTAAAATATATAAATAAATACATTTCCAGTACATTTCCAGTGCCTACATAATTTTGGTGCAAGTATCGGGGGCAGACACTCCAGAATAAAAATATTGCTTAATGGTGTTTACTGTTAGTGAAGTTGTCAAAATGATTATTGTGAAAGATACTGTATAGAGCACCGAAGTCCTGACGTAACTCGCTCATCCCGACCATTCCCCTGGTTCGCGGAAGTAATTTCTCTATGGAGAATAACATGGGGTGATCTTAATATCGTCTACTATAAGCGTTGTGGTCCAAAAATAAACAAGCTATCTCGGCGTTATTGTCAGGGAGGTGTCTCTGTATTGTTTGCAACAGTCAGTCACTCATATATGATACAGTCTGCTTCTAGCGAAAATGTAACTAATTCAGTAGCAGTAACATTAGCGTTTTCTCTCAGTCAGTTGATTCTTCATATCCATATGAGTGAAGCGGCCGGGGTGA